>NC_045160.1:13594120-13596620 GCF_900700415.2 Clupea harengus | reverse complement strand
CCTAAAGAGGGCTCAATGGTCACATTGCACTATCCTAACTCACCAACTGGGAAGTAGAATGGGAAATGGGCCAATTGTTTATTGTGTTATTCTTGACCATTGATGGGTGTACTTTTTTCCCATTTTCACTAATGTCTAATCAGGAAGCGTCTGGGCCTAGGCTATTAGAGAAATCAAATCATTACCACCCACACCAGGGGAAAGAAAAGAATCATCATGCCTTAATGCTCGTCAGAATGGTTTGTGTGCGGCCTGACAAATGACCCCTTCAGAAAATGACATTTTTCCTCGTGACATCAGGAAGTCTATTTGTCTTCAGAAAAGTCCCCGGAAGATGTATCCATCTCCTCCAATGTTTTTTTTTTCTTTTTTTTTTACGTGTGACCGAGACTGTCAGTAGACATTTTGATGAATGTCTTTTTTTTATTTAAGTCACGGACTTTGTGTTTTGAAAAAAAAAAAGTTACTCACACACATGCACAAAAGCATACACAGGCACGTACACACACAACCACACACACACACACACACACACACACACACACACACACACACACACACACACACACACACACACACACATTCACACACACAGTCACACATACTTACAAACTCACACAACTATTTATCTTCCTCATCTCCTGCCATGCCCTTTGGTTTCATCACTTTTAAGTGCTTATGAAATCATGCTCATTCAGCCACTGGCTGTGAGCCCGTCTCACTGAATCAAGCTGCGGAGAGAGAGAGAGAGAGAGAGAGAGAGTCCATGGCAGGCAAGCCAGCAGTGCCCTACAGGCGATGAGCGCTCACCTTGTCAAGGGCACAGCCACATGAGACCCCTGAATGCGTGGCAGCGCGCCAGGGCTCGGCAGATAACATCTCGAAGGAAACATTACAGTATCACATACCCGATGCAAATGACTCGAATGTTTATAGCAACCAGGAGCACAACAGGGCAGGGGAGGGAGGAGGTGGAGGACTGGAATGGTGCGCTGGCAGGAGCTTTATGGGACTGTGGTTTCTGATGGTTTTGACAGGCAGTCAAACAGATCTGACTCACCTGCGTCAACTGTGCAGTCCACAAAAGATAATGGGCCTTTTTGTTTTGTGTGCGGCCACTTGGAGGTTGTTTTTTTTTCTTCTTTTTTTTCTTCTAGCACTATGTATGAATATGTGCACACATGCACGCTCACACTTACGGACAACTGCCACTTCTGTCACTTCACTTTTCCTGGTCCTGCCAAGCAACTCTGTCCCAGCATCTAACGCAGCCTTTTCAAAACCGCAGGAATACGTTTTGCCCGACACTCATTCAAAAAAAAAAAAAAAAAAGACCTGGCCAAACTGCTTACTTTTCCCATTTCTCTAAGTAGAAGCAGCTGCATTTTAATAATGCTTGCAATAACTTTCCAATCGAAACCAAGGCCTGTAAAATGAAATAATATTTTAATGTTTTTTTTTCTTCCTCTCTGTTCTCTTTTTTTTAGGTTCATCTCTTATAGTGCTGGAAAATGTCATTTTGACTTACTTGTACCTGTAGGCTCGTGAAAACAGAGGCCCAGTGGTTTTACTGGCGGAGGCACCACATCCCCCATCTGTGCCCAGTACGCCCTAAAACTATATGAGCCGGATAATTGTAGTGATCAGGAGAACAATCAAAACGTGTTTGACACTGTAAAAACAGCTCAAGTTTTTCTCAATAAAGTCAATGCGTATATGCACTTTGGTGGTTGGTAATCCACAGATGTCATTTATGGTTACATGCAAGCACAAATATCCTCAGTGTGCATTTGAAATGAACAGTGATGAATCATCTTTGCACTCTGGATCACCTGCAAGGGCAAATGTATGCTTTGGCCTTCTCTCTCTCTCTGTGTGTGTGTGTGTGTGTGTGTGTGTGTGTGTGTGTGTGTGTGCGTGTGTGCGTGTGTGCGTGTGTGCGTGCGTGTGTGCGTGCGTGTGGGTGCGTCCGTGTCTGTGTGTGTGTGTGTGTGTGCGTGAGAGAGAGAGAGAGAGAGAGAGAGAGAGAGAGAGAAAGAGGTTTGTTTTTGTGCATACAGTATGCATTTTGGTTGCACGAGGCTACGGGCATGTGTGCTTGTGTGTTTTTTGGGTGTGTTTGGCATGTGCCTGTGTGTCTCTGTGTGTGTGCATGTGTTTGTCTTGTATTTTGTTGCATAATGTTGCATCTTCTGCCAGGCATCCACACACACACATGCACTGACATCCCCCCTAAACCAGAGAAGGAAAGCAAGAGAGAAAGAGAGAAAGAGAGAAAGAGAGAAAAAGAGAAAAAAAACCCGAGCCTCTGTAGAGAGAGGGGCGCCACCCTTTGGCTCCTCGCTGACCCTTGCTTGATCTCTGACATCATCCGAGCGGAACAGGTGCCTGGAGAGATGTTTCTGACATCCGTCCCTGACAAGAGCAGTCGACAGAAGAGAGGGTAAACACACAGAGAAAACAGACACTTCTTCATCTCTGCCACTCAAAACCTCCCCCT
>NC_045160.1:13584120-13591620 GCF_900700415.2 Clupea harengus | reverse complement strand
GTTTTCCTCCTCAGCTGGGGAAAACAATAGGGTCATTGTTCATCTCTCTCTCTGGTGGTTTTTACTCGTGGTATGTAAAGAGTTCTTCCCCTGTCACAACAGAGCAGGAGGTAAAAACACAGAGATGAGTCTTCTTTCCTCCCCAACGCCAACCACATCTTTCTCCTTCTCTGAAAGGTTCGACTTTAATTGCTTGAGCTCGAGTTAAGCTGACAGGTAAAGGTGTGCGATGGATGTCTTTTCGTAGAGGGGGGTGTGGGGTTGTGCGGAGCCCTAGGAGGATTGACGTTCGTTCACTCACTCGTTCACTCATTCGTTCACTCGCTCCGTTGACCCACGTCTGAACTTGAGGCCCGGGAGAAAATTACAGGCTCTCCAATTAGGCTGCTGCCGCACTCCTGCAGGCTGTTGCCATAACCCTTCCTTACCTTGCCACACAACAATTACCTGTGGCGGCACGAGACCTGCCGCGACCTGCAGAATCCAACGCACAGACAACAGGGCCCTGCCTGCCTGCCTGCCAGGAGCGCTGCTCGCGTAGGCTTTTTTTGGAGCGCAGAGCCATCAACACCCCACAGAGCAGGCAAAGCTCCCTCAGTGTCAGGCCTCGGGGGGTGCGTGGCACAGGACTTAGCATAGATCAGATCCGCTGGACTCAGACCCTCTTTTTTTTCTGACCTGTTCTAGGAGGAGGAGTGTTTTGGTTTTGTTTGTGTCTCTGTGCTAAGTGCTATGACAAATGGCTACTCCAGGTGGGGTGGAGGTTAGAGGTTGGGCGGGGGGGGGGGGTGGCATGACAGGGGAGAAATGTTTGTGCAGAGATACAGCGCGCTTTTGGACCTGCTGGGCTCTTATTAACGACTCTGTGTTCGCAGCGCGCGCCAGCTCGGGCCGCCAAAACTAATAGAAACCGAGGCGCAGATGTCTATCTGCCTCTCTGACGACACTTGTTAAGGCTGGCAGTTGTCACTTTGTTGACTTCTCTGGGTTCCTCCCCTCTGTGCTGTGCTGGTAAAAGTTTTATTCACATTTTTATGGACCTTGACACTGTGATGACAAGCCGTGTGATGCTTGTCGCCCCAAATTATGTATTATTCCTCAGATCAATGATCTCAGTCACACACACACACATGAAGGATTTCAACAGTATGCACACACACATTCAAACACACACACTTTATAGCTAACAGTATAGAGGCAACATGCAAAATATAAGATGCAAAACAGGACAAAACTGTGTTGACACTAGTTTCAGCAGTTCAAATCATGCCCTAATGCCTAAGTATCCACCTTGACTGTACTTCACAAATGGAACCTGTTTTGACTCCACAGGATGTTAAAGGCTTGGTTCTGTCTCTTCCCAGCATGACCCCTGTCCTCCAACACCTGACCCTGCCAGCCATCACTCATTGGTCCCTAAAGATCCCCCTGAAGAGACTCACTAAAAGGCCCAGGAAAGGCCCCGGGGGAGGGGGGGGGGGGGACAGGACGCTTCTCCTGTAATCCCCCCAAGCACGCACACACACACACACACACACACACACACGCACACACACACACACACACACATACACACCAGCTCCAGTATGTCTGCAGAAGCATATTTACACTTCACCTCCCAATGACACCTCCCCTGTGTTTGCTTTACATTTCATTCGTGTCCGGTCAACAGACACTAAAAATACACTCAACACGGGAACTCGTTTGCTTGGGTTACTGAAATATCTTCAGTGGGTTCACTGCAGGCCGTTCTGTAGGAAGTACTGATAAGCAGAGGAGCATGTCAGAACACAATGTGCATCACCTGTGTACTTAAAGAACAGGTTTTGCAGAGAGCAGGCCATGCTGCAATCTACGTTACAATGCTAATTATTCTGTTGTATTTTCCATTTTTGGAATTGACTAAATATTATTAACCATTTATCATCACTGAAAAATGCATCATCTTGTCATTTTAGTGCATAGACTCTGTATATATAATTTAAGTGTTAGAAACATTGTAAGGGGAGGATTGGTCTGCATTCATGGTTTGCCTGTATGTGCAGCCTTGCCTTCAGGTATTAAGGCTCAGACATTTCGGTTCAAGTGACATAATCTCTATAATTTCTGTCAACAAAGAAAACTAATAATCAGCTCCCCCTTGCATGACTTTCATATATATTCCAAGTATGCAGATATGTGTAAAGGAAGATTATTTTTTATTAAATGCCATTAAATATGCAAACATGCACTCATATACACTAGAATGTATGTCAGTACCAACTGAAACAAAACAAGAAATTCTCAGCAAACATTTATTGTTGTTAACACCAAAAAAATGTATCAACAGTTTTTACCCAATAAAACTCAGTATGTACATCAGAAAAATATCAAACCTTTTATATATATATATATATATATGTATATATATATATAGATTGACAGATGAAACTAAAAGTCCTCCATCAACTTTGCAAAATCAAAATGCAGACAGGAAATAACAGGAAATCAAAGCTTTAACATGCAATCGAAGGGAGTGTTTTTATGTAGGAGTTTGCAGACTGTCAGTCTATTTGTCGTTCATTCAAACGCCCGCAGGCTCAAACATTACTGAAAGATTTTCACATTTGGCAGCTTCCTTGTTTCACTGGCACTGGCTGAGATTTATGCAGTTCTGAGCCTCTGACAGCTTAAGAGGCTTTCCTTGTGACAATAAAATCAGTCTGCCTTCTGAGTCTAAGCACAGATTCGGCACACACAGAGAGGAAGATGAGTCAAAGTCTGCTTTACTTTCTATTCATCAAGATGGAAAATAGAATACCTTACATATATATATATATATACGATGTGTTTGAGTGTCTTCCTGCTTTATTGAATATTAGCTATTATACAGTGCTCATGGTACACTTTCATCTCTAAATATACATTTCTCGCGGTGGAAGAAAGGTGGGTGTAAGCGACACATGTATAAAAAAAGAATACTAAAAAATAATAGTAGGGATAGCTCTACTAGAGAAATACTCTGATTTGTAGCTTTGGTTAAAATAGCTGTATCACTTGCTCAAAAAGCAATCCGAGAAAAAAAGGCCTCTACACCCAAGCAAACCTCTTGGAGAAACCAATATTTACTGTAATAGAAAAATACAATACTGTAAATATACACCTGTTTCTAATACTTAAACCGACCCCCTGTTTTGAAAATGGGAACATCTGTTTGATTAATCTGAGAAGGCACCAAATCCCACTGGGCAGATTTAATGTTCTATGTCTGTTTTTTTGGCACGCAATGGATAGACCTTACCGCTGAATACAATCTCAGTGCTTTATACATAAATAATGGCTACTCATAAAAATTTAGCCTAAAATAAAACAGTCAGAGTATGATCTCACTGGAGTGTGTTTGTCTGAATGATTCACTCAAGAGTTTGCAGGTGTGTCAAACCTCATTGGTAGATTTATCGTAGCTTGCATGTGTGTGCGTGCATTTCTGGCAGCTTGAACAATGAACACTGATATAGTACTAGAGAGGCAACTGAGATCCAACCAACCCCCATTGGAGCAGTTTAACAGTACGACAGACCTCTCCACTCGGAGGACTAGCCCCAGACTGAAAAAAGACCTATCAGAGAGCCTGACTTTGGACGTTAGTGATCACAGCTCTTGATAGGGTTAGGGATCGTGAGGCACTAAGTGCTTCTTAATGCAATGGCACTGTGACCCAGTCTCTGACTGTTGGGGCAGCGTTTAGCTGGCCGTGTGTGTCTTCGGTGACGACAGTGGAAGCAGCTGCTGCTGCTCTCTGGTGGCTGGCGCCTGGGCCACAGGGGGGCTGTGGGACTCCGCGACCCCACTGCCTGTGCTCAGGTCCTGGGGTTGGGACTGGTACAGGTGTCCCTGGGCCTGGGCGTGGGCCTGGGTGTGGGCCCCGACCTCTGTCTGTGTCTGTCTCAGACGATCCTCATCAACTAGCATGGCTGCTAGTCTCTCCTGCGCCTCGATCTCCTCGGTGGTGGGAATGGAGTTCTTCTTGGGCCGCCCTTTGGGCTTGGTGGGGGCCTCATGCCCTCCCTTTAACACCTACACACACGCACACACACACACACACACACACACACACACACACACACACACACACACACACACACAAACACACACACACAGAGTGCAAGAGAGAGAGAGAGGCACAGGTTGAATGATGCTGATGACGGTACAAGGCAGGTTTGGTTATTATAGTAATTAAAGGAAGATGTATGACTATGCAGTGCTCCTCTGTGCAGCCATTAATCTCTGGTGCTGCCGTTCAGGGGCCTTTTGTTCCTGGGTGAACAGTTGACCGCACTGACGTAAACTGGCCTATCTATATCATCAGTCATGTTCCCCTTTCAGTCCATTCATTTCATTTCACGTGTACGCTCTATTCACTCACATACACACACACACACACACACGTGTACACACACCAACACACACAAACATACATAGACACACACACCCACTTATCTGTGCATGAATGCACACATCTTTATCCCCAGGCACAAATGATCCATCACACTCAAACTTACCATTTTCTTCCACTTCATGCGTCTGTTTTGGTACCAGGTCTTCACCTGAAGTTGAGTGAGCCCCAACGTCTGAGCCAAATCCAATCTGCAGGTGACAAAAAGACAGAAATCCCATTTTGAGCCACCAAACTTATATATCTTGTTACATGGCTGTGTACTGCACATATGTATATAGCCTATGCATTAATACATTAACAACAGAGAAAGTGTCATCCAAAAGGCATGTTCATGTCCAAGTTCAATTTTGCTCCTGGGTGGCAATTTACACTTCTGATTCAAAGAGAGAGGAGGATCAAACTCCTAAGCCTAAAAGATAGAGCCAGCACTCGCTGGTTTCTTCTCCAATTCACTGTAATCATACACCTCCAGCCTGGCACCTACACCTCACATCTGTACGAGCTTAGGCAGCCCAATCACAGGCCTGTTGGCTGGGAAATGGAGGGTGGGGGAGGGGGGAGTGGGAAGATCTGTGCTCTTTCTGGACACTTACACAGCATCTGCACCAGCCATGACTAATTAAGCTATTGGTTAGCCTGTAATGTGATACCCAAGGGAGTAGAGATGAGTGCAGGACGACCGAAGCTGGGGAGGTGCCTGGGGGACAGAGGAAGGGGGCAGAGGGGCTGAAGAGGGGCTGGTAGGGGGTAAATATCAAAAGGCGCCTTGCTGGATAGACCAGGCACAGATTTCAGCCCGCATCTCCCTTCAAAGTCCTTCACACTCAAATGTGAGGATTTTCCACCTCTGCTCCCTCGGCTGGCTCAGAGCACCTCGGCTCTCACACGGTGTCAGGGAGAGGATCCGCTGGAAATGAGTGGATTAGCAGTCACCGATCGGTGTCCAACGTGTCCCCTCTCTCTCTCTCTCTCTCTCACTGTCCACTCTCCTCTAACTTCACTTCTTTCAGTGGAAATTGTCTCTCTTTTTACCTCGCCTCAAGGATTTCTGATGCATATATTAACTTTCATTTTTCTTTCCTTTTGACAAATTACTGCCATAGGATGATGTGGACACGCCGTCACAAGACTGATTGTAAATTCAAATCAAACAGTCAGATATCAAGTTATCCATCATGCAATGCTTGTCAAACATTTTGAGCAAGAAAGGTAATTGCTGCAGAGGTACTCAGCTTCACAGGGATTTCCACTCAGTAGGTTTTGTGTGAGAAACCACATATTCACTTAAAAAGCGGTTCAAATAACTGCAGGGAAATCAACTCACTAAGCTGCCTGTGCTCCAGTCGAGAACTCTGTGTTTATTTTTAAGTGCAACATTACACATAATGATGATGAGGGTGATGATAGTAATTTCAACATTATAAAATCATTATTGCAAAATGATAGAAACCATTACCACCTGAACCGTGGCATATTTATGTGTCTTTGAGCCTTCTGATTATCTGGTTGTTTGTGTACGCTCTCGGAGAGGAGTGAGACCGCAATGTCTCGGAGCCAGGAGCATCTCGAGACACACCTCAACTTATCTCTTGAGTGACAACAAACAAAAGCCGGGCGGGCACACATCTTTGGCTCTGAGAAGAGGGGGGATTCCCATATTTGTGTTTTCTCCCACCCACCTGTGGTTTTAATCAGCTCAGAATAAGATGCGAGGGAGACATTTGGCAGAACCACTTATGGGGCATTTTTAATCACTGCTGGAGATTTCCCCTGCGGACTGCCAAGTCACAGATAAGGAAATAGTACTACGTAGTCTGTACTACAGTCCCCAGCACCACAACCAGGTGCTTTGTGGGAGTTCTGTCTCCAGGGGTGGAATGTGTAAAGGTCTGTACTTCAGCATGTCTAGATGAGATTTTTGTGCTGAGAGCAAGAATCCCCCAAGTTTCTGAGCAAGTCTTATCCTGGAGAGAGTAATGTTTGGTAGCTTGAAATGGCTGTTTTTATGTTTTTTATTTTTTATATTGATGACTTTTTCATTTTTTTCTGTCCATTTTGTTTTATTTTTGGTAGGGGAGTAAAATACATCTGTGAACTTTTCTAAAATCCACACTGGAGCAGTAATGGAAATATGGCCACAAGGCTGAACCTAAAAGTAGCTTGTAAGGGAATTGGAAAAAGTGTGTGTATGGCCTTAATTCAGGGTTCCAAAATGAACCCAAGAGAGAGGACTGTAAGACATGGATATTACCTCATCTCATTGTGCAAAGAAAAAAAAAGTATTTTATATACACCTGCATGTATATTAAACGATTGGCATTAAATCAGTGTAATACATTTTTGTTTGCTTTTGTTGGCATTTGTCCCCGATTCTTGAATGGGGTAGTGTTTCTCTTGGACGCTTTTTTTCTATTCAAAAGCACAGGGTCAAAATGTTACTCTTGTCTTGACTAGAACATTGAGGTAATTCTCTGGCTTACAGTGCTCAGCAATACATGACACATTCCCAAGTACATTAATCAAAATGCCACAGTGTTAATCAATGTCACTCAATCACTAAGATCTACCTAAAACCAAAATCTATAGAGTTTTCTTTCAGTGCACCAAGACATGTCTCTTTTGCCCCCAGACATTCCTCTCTGGCTGTTTTAGCATTCAGTGACAGAAGTATCTTCAAAAGGATCATAGTAGGACCCACCTTCCCAGTGATATATTGTTATGTTCACAAACTTCACCTTACCTAAACTGCAAAACATTTTGGTGACCTACCTGTCATGGTACACAGGAAACATGCTGTGCACATGTACTACTCTGACTGATTTACTACCAACTAATCAACGTCAGAGATGTTTTGCACCATTTCAACAAATAGGTCACATGATTGAGATGTTTCTTGTGTTTACTTCATGTGCATAAGGCTCTAGAACCTTCCTTTGCTTGCTACACATAAATAACTATCAGTCTCTGTTATCCACCTCTTCTTCCAGTCACAGCTGCCAAAAGAGCATTCTGCCAAGAAAAGGTCGACAATGCCACAGACAGAAGGAAATAGTTTTTTCTAC
>NC_045160.1:13541620-13579120 GCF_900700415.2 Clupea harengus | reverse complement strand
ATATAAGTGTTTAAACATGAAATGCAACCCTGCGAATTTTCCTTTGGCAAATACATTTACCCCGAGGCAAACTTCAGAGCTAAACCCAGACACTGGGAATTTAGCCTTGAGGTTGACATCGGGTGGGAAAAAATAGTAAGAGTAATGTCTTTTAAGTGCTGAACTAAGTTTGAATCACTGTAAAATACAAATTTGAGCTTGGTTTGACATTGTGCTTCTGTGGGTGTGGGGGTGTACACATTTGAATGTGTGTTTGAAAACCATGTACGTTACGCCTTTCTGTCAGCGTGTATGTATAACTATTAGGTCAGGTCATGGTCAATTGTGGGTTTTATTGTCTATACAGGATTAGGCATTAAGACAGGTTTGTCCTCCTGCTTAGCTCCCTAAGCCCTGCCAAAGACCTGCTCGCACTCTCCTGCACAAACGTGCACCCTCTTATTTGGCTATTTTTCATCACCCTGACATGGGAGATTACACCAGCGCTGATCGCTATCTCTTTCGCCTCCTTCCCCCAGATTTCCCCCCACTAAAAGCCTTGCCCTGGGTTTCGCTGAGAGACATGTCTCCAAATGAAATATTACAACCTGCCATTACGCTCTCTTCCCTGATCTCCAACCAGGTATCCGTGCACTAAGGGGTCAGGCCAAACATATTAATTTCAAGGTTTGTGTCTCTCTCTCTCTCTAGGTAGGCTATTGTGTTGTCATGGAAATGGTTTATATATATATATAATTTAGATGAGCTTACAAAGGCTGCGTGAATTTGGATTCAGGCAATACAAGTCAGACTCTTTTGAAAATCTGAATGAGGCATCTACTCAGGAAGTGGGTTAATTGTTTTCCCACACTGTGGCATTAAGTAACTTGGCTTGAATTGCGGTGCCAACCCCAATAACCACATCCTGCAATGCAACATTTACTCATGTGCTGGATGAATCAATACTTTCCACAGAGATATTGCCTCAGAGTTTGTTTGTCGCAAATGTTTGTCATATTTAACCCCGTTGAACTTAACATCGAGGTCCTACGTCAGCCTCTAGTGGCAAAATACTGGCATGACACAACCCCTAAGAGGTGTGATGCCACTACCTCTACAGCAGTCTCCCTCCATCCTCAGAGATTATAGCTCAATGGCCTTTCACGGCCTCGGCCCCCTTCATGCCTGCCAGCTTCTATATTCAGCATTACAGGCCATTGAAGTACTGGCATATTGAGTGTCTCACACCACTCCGCCTTCAAAATAAGTGGTGGGCACTGGGTTCTGATATTTACGGAGGTTACTCTATCCGTCCGGCCCCGGCTGCCAAAACCCTCACAGTGTCCTCTTGTTCTGATCGAGCATCGCATAAGAATGATGAGAGGAATTGCCCAATTTATTTTTATCCCTACAAGCCGCAGTATGGGCTCAAATATGGCATCTCCGATTGCAAAGTTTACGCAGAGGTACAAGACAGCGAAAGTTGTTATGTTGCTGGGTGCTCTCCTCTGAGGTGGCAGGGCTGGTTTTGGGAAATGCTTAAACTCGTTTAGCCTCCATTACACGTTTTGTGCCCTAACATTAACATAAGTTATATTTAAAATGTATCAAATTGAAACGCCTCCATATTTTCCATATTGTTTACCTTAAAAGTCGCTTGCATTATGTCTTATTTACCTTCTAAGAATAAATAATTGCAACAATTACACTAAGTTGTGGACATGTTTACATCTGTTTTGAAAAAGAACTGTTGAAGTTGATCGTTTCACCCCGAGGACGATTACAGGTTGTAAATCACTTTTGTTTCATGAATCATTGACAGGAAGCCTTATTTTCGAAAACCATAGATCAACCACTTCCTTAAATCGCTGCTTAAGTCCGTGGATGTGGACTAAGTTATCGCAAACCTTTACAATACTGAATGAACCCCTAAAACGAGTTAGATTTTGTGTTTTGAATGACGTCCCAAACCTGTCTCGTGCCCTGAAATGAGACCCTTTAACAGGGTTTGACGTAGAAGCAGATAAGGTGATAGCAATCGTTTGTGCTGAGAAGTGGCCTACAACGGTACCTGCACATGCCTCAAGCTGACTAAATGTTTCGTGAGCTAGACTTTTTCGTGATACTGTCGGGGGTCACCCTAGAGATAGTGACTTCAGATGAGCTGCTGTTAACGTTCAAAGATTTCTTGTCAGCGAGGTGACAAGCTTTCCTACCATCGTATCCTATAATGAAGGAATAATTTTAATGACGGCGGACAACGTCCCACCTGTGTACATGATTTAAAGCACACAGACGTAATTCATTATCGGACAGGAAATGTGTTGAGAAATAGTCTACCTTCAGTTCCCAAGTTCAAGAGATTGATCAGATGAGTAAGTAAAATCTCCATTATGTACAATTTACGACGTCAAACTTTTGTAAATCATTTTCAAGGATAGGACGACGGTTTACATTATGAGCTAATGCTTACAGTAGGCCTGATTCGCGATACCTCTGATTTTGTGAAACGCGTGGAATGTCACACGCCTTTTGATGGCCTAATTGAATGAATGACTGACACCGGAAGCCAAAGAATGAAGTGATTAATATATGATGACATGGCTTTCTGTTAAGAAGAATTAGGTTGGCCTACACTATAGCCTACTTCGGAATGCAAACAACTGAATTAGATCACCTCTAAACAAGCGCACAACACAAGCGTGAGTTCATGTCATGAGATTAATAATGAGCCTTAAATTGAGGCTTCGAGTAAATGTATTTGTTGACTGCCTAATTGGCTGCTAACTTTGCTGGTAAAGTTAACAAGCCTCCTGTAAATCATTTTTTTTTGAAAAGGCAAATATCAAAAGTCTTAAAATAAACTATCGAAAACATGTATGTTAATAATAAAATACGTTGTGGATACATAATAATAATAATAATAATAATAATAATAATAATAATAACAGACTTACATTTTACAAGAAAAAGAGAGGAAGACAAGCAGCAAAGGGCACTTTTCATTTTCTTTTTCAAGTGTGTAAGGCTATACAAAGCCTATCCACTACATAGCGACACATTTGCTCTGTCAAATCATGAAGGTGATAATATTTTGCAAACCGTCATACAATCGCTGACAAACAAGACAGTGATGACACTGCAAATTAAAATTCATTATTAATTTTCTCTATGCTGCATCCGGCCCCTGCGGTCGCTCTGACATAACGGGCTATCAACAGGTGTTTCCCCCACAATCCTCTCATTACGGGAAGCTACGATAACATATAGACCGACTTAACTTGAAATGATTACGCTGATTTACAGTAGCGATTACTATATGTAATTATTTAAATGACATTGTCTGCCTATTTAAATAGGCATATATATGTTAAACAAAATACACAAGCCTCGAAAACAGTTTATGATTGCCAGTCTTCTCTTTGGCCATATGATATGGCCACTTTGTATTGTGCCCTCACAATAAATCATGTAGGTTTCTGTAATAACGACAGTGTTTCTTACATTTATAATACTAAATTGCTTCAATGTCTGAATCCAATTCGTTAGTCAACAGTTGGTTTTACGTGACCTAAGCATTACGTCTTGTTGCACCAATATTTCAATTTACTTTAACGATCACAACCAAAAGAGCTATACAGTTCTCGTTAGGCTACATCAGTTTATAGTGAGTGCTCTTGCCAACTTACCTGTACATGAATGAAGAGGTTTGGGGCGGACGACGAGAGAAGGACACACCGAATAAAGAGAAAGCTTTTCGAAGTAATCACAAGTTTCCTTTGAGAGGATTTCGTCGATCATGAACGTCTTGTAGCGCCGCCTGGCTGCTTTCAGTTGGCCTGGCGAGGCTAGTCTCAGCTCGGCTTGACAGTGCATATTCGGTCGCTGTGTGCGCGTCACTGCGCAGTAAAGTTATTTAAGTCAAAACAGAAAACACTCTATCAACAAAAGTTAGAATGAAACGTCAGAGTCTGCTGTTGTGTTAATGATGCATGTCGCCAGAACATTAAAAGCAAACGGTCTCCGGTCTTCGGTGTGTCATCTGCCTTCGTCGGTGTCTGCTGGAGCACTGAGCTGCACTGACTTCCGAGCGGATACTAATCATCTGAGTTGAACATGCCCGCAACCTCCGCTATATAAACCAACTCCCCAATCTCAGCAGGAACAACAGCAATCATCTCTCTCTCTCTCTCTCTCTCTCCCTCTCTCTCTCTATCTTTCTCTCTCGCGCGCGTCAGCCAGCAAGCCTTATGGCAGGGTGGATAAATATTTACATAAATCACATTTTGATCAACAAAAGTAGGTAAAAAATGTCGTTGTGTGGCCATTCCAACAATCTCCAGTAGACTGAGCTTAAAGCAAAAATGAACTGGCAAATAGACATAAAAAAACTAACATAAAGAACTTGTGTATGTTTACACCTAAAAACTCGTTTCAAAGGCAAATATAAATTAATATCGCTAAGAAATTGATTAATAAAAAAACATAAGGTCATTGCACCAATGTGGGTCATAATTTAGTCTTATTCTCATTCAGATTGTGAATTGACGTATTGTTGTAACAAATAAATTAAAACGAAAAAACAAATGAAGATTTACTGTGGTGTACATAGGCCAGAATGGTTATGTGACTTTATTTAGAGAAATGAATGTATAATTATTTTGTCAGTTTTCGTTAAGGATTTATAAAAGTGCAATCCTTTTCATGCAGATTTAGGTTAAAGTATGTATTACGTCCTAAATTGTGTATTTTTGTTTAAGAGGGAGAGACACCATTTCTTAAAAAAAAACGGAATGAAGACATTGGCTTTTGAACTGTTTGCACTGCAGTAACTACGAACTGAAGTCGCATGATACCCTGACGCAATCTTAAAACCAGTCAATTATGACTGATGAAGAAAAAAGACAAATAGTTCAACTGGCTGTCAGTAAATAACCCATACCTGCGCATTCTACGAATAAATCTAAACTCACAATTATAGGGCTATCTTGTTTATTTATTTTTTCCATTGACAAGGATGCAAACTTCTGGTTATTAAAACTTTCAACAAGAGGCAACATGTAGTTTGAAGCTATATAATTATAGCCTACTTTATGTTTTTTTTCTAAAGTGCAGTCTAATAAATAGGCTAAATTCAGTTTCCCGTAGGGCAATAAAAGTTGCATCTCAACTTTTTCAATTTCAAAAGATAAAACACGAACGTATTTACTGCCTTGACCTACTTGCTCGCTCATCTTTACTTTTCCGTTTGTATCGTTATGAATCGCTCTGCTGTTTAGTTTGAGGGGGAAAAAAATCGCCTTTGCCCTGTAGGGCCAATTCATTAGTTTTTAGGTTTACTTACTTACGCAATGTTGCCTATCAATTCTTTGTGAGGCAGTTATTGAAATGTGAATTAAAACGAATTCGAATAAGATGGTTTGGCTGGATGTTTTTCACCAACAATTTATCCTGCTTAAAATCTTTTTCTTGTTTGGTAGGGGAAGTAGATTAAGTAGATACTACACCCAGCACTCTCGTGCGTTTTATTACGCAAAATGGCAGTTAAACAGCAATCGCATGTACCTATAATTATTTTTAGGATTTGCGTGGTTGTGTTTTTAAACTATTATCTTTGATTTGGGGTTTTATTTTGTATAGGTTTGCAGCGATTCAGCGTCCCACATAGTTACAAAGTTGCAATCGTGGCCCTTCACTTGAGGTGTTTAGTTTTATTTACGGACGGTCTTCAAAGTTTGAAAAATTGTTAGAATAAATGTGAGGCACTGTCACCGAGTGAGGATGTGTTTTCAAGCAAAGATTTTCAACCGTTTCATATTGAAACCAAAGTAGAAAAATAAATCTCTTCCAAGGCTAAGTGGTAACCTTAAAGGGCATGATGCTTATTACAGATGGATACCAGGCAGGCTTTCATCTGAGCTCCAGAGCAGTCTCGAGTTGACATTCTGAGAGCAGGGACAGCTCTACAAACGATTATCCTTTCCCAAGCAGAGCCGAGTAAATATAACACCATAGAGGATATGGCAGGATGGTTCAAAGTGTATAGGATTATGAAGAGGAAATTTGGTGATCTACATAGGAAAAGCTTTGGTCCTTAAGAGTTTGAGGATTTGATCAAAGGAGATCTGAACAACTGCATGAAGCAGTCCAATCTGTCTGTCCGTATCAGGGAAGTACAAAAGGAGGGGGGCATTAGGGCAGCATGTAACCTGAGTGCTAACATCCTAGGAGGTGGACACCAGCTCCTCGCCAGGACAGGATGGGTTGCAGGGGTGTTGGGGGTGAGTTTGCGTAGATCATCACGAGGGCACACTTCTAGAAAAGTTTGCACAGCAACACCCATACTTTAGATGGAGTAGCGTGTGTGTGTGTGTGGGAGGGAGGGTGGTGAGGCAAGAGAGGAACACTAATCCAGCTGCTCCCAGGCCAGCGACGCCAGCCAGATCAATCAATTAAAACAGTTATGTCCAGAACCCCTCCCACTCCCTCGTCTGCGCTACGCTTGGGCTTCTCTCTGTCCGCAGCCCTGCGGGCAGAGGATCCTCTTCATTAGGGCCCGCTTCCAGGCATCAGGGCCGGAATCTGACACTCACCAGATTACGGCAAGACAAAGGGCTTAGAGCGGCGGGTGCAAATGCACCTCTACTTTTGGTGCACTGAGCTTTATGGGGATGTAGGAGCCTGATGTGAACAGGAGCCGCTTGCCCGGGTGCCATAAGCACTTTCGGAAGGGTAGATTATGACCTCGGCGTGGACATTAAAGGATTTCTGCGCTCACTTTGTTGTGAGCAGAGAGATGCCAGGGACAGAGGAGTCGCAGCTCGGGCTGCTAATTGTAACATGAGGCCTCAATCAGGCTTCTACCCCAGAAGAACAAAAGGGGGTTGGATATAGTGGGTTAGATATACCCACATGATCCGGACGCTGTGAGAGGGTATCGTGGGATGACTAGGAGAACATACTATCAAAGTTGGGATGGACACCGTTTGAACACTGAACCAGATACATGACAGGTGCATGTCAACTACAAAGCAATTCAAGACAGTCCCAAGCAAAATGGCACTTCAGATTTGATTCTTCACTGAAATGTACTCCTTAGAGAGCGATGGCCAAGATCTCACAATTGGAGAAAAAGGCTTTAAAATGGAGAGATTAGAAAGTTGATCAACTAGAAGCAACAGAGACAATGTGAACCCATAACTTAAATAACCGATAATAATTTAACCCAATTCTGCTTTCTTACCATAGTGTTTCAGCTGACTGCATCTTTTAATTCATACATTTTAGTAATTGCTGATAAAGATTCCCCCCTCCCCCATGTAAGACCACACCGTTCAGGTTCAGAGAGGGCTCCATGGCTGTATATATCATGCACAAGACACAATGGGTAAGCAGGAGTATCTTTTTCATGTCCGTCTTGTTTTGTTAATTGATTCCCCCGTGGCGATATGTGGCGCCACCTGCAGATTACTGTATAAACCCTTCTTAAGCATGCTGGATGTGTTTTTATCTATTTAAAGAGTCTATTCTAAAAACGAAGCGGTGCTGAACTGATGACAAGAGTTTTCCTCTGAAGGCCTACTGAGAAAATAAGATATGAATCTTAACCATGATAAGCTCTTTGGTTGTACACTCACATTGTCATTGAGTGCTCAGCGAGGCTTTCAATAGAATTAGACATACTGATCCTAAGTATGTCGTTTGGAATATAAAATTGTTAATTCATGTATTCAGCACACCGATAAGATGAAACAAATTTTATTACAACTGATCTGTCTGCCATTTTTCGGTTCATGGATAACATAAATGTTCAATGGCCTTACAATCAGGGGTAATGATGTTACTAATGAAAGGACTATATCTAGAGTGTTGAAATGCAGATCATTTTTTTTCTTTAGGTCTGAGCATTTTTTTTCTGATTTCTTTTAGATACCGGTGTAACCGGAGTATGCTTTTCCTTTTTCTCCTTTGTACCTTTTTTTTGTTCCAACAATACACAATACAATTGTAAAGTACATATTTGTCTAAAAAAATTAAAAAGTATATATATATAAAAAGAAAAAAAAATATTTTGACATAATATTTTAAGATCTTACTATACAGTAACTGTAGGTTACTGTGTACACAGACTCGTAATTAGCATAAAAAGGTCAAGAGTCCAAATCCAGGGTTAAAAAAACACTTTGCAACAAGCTTCTTTTCTTTTCTCCCCAGAGTTCATTAAAAAACATTAAAAAAAAATTCAGTTCTTTTTTTTTTTTTTCATAAGAATTCCTGTCCTCAGTACCGCCGATAACGTCCATCTCGCGGCGTGTCTCGTGGAGCCTCTCGTGGAGTCTCTCGTGATCCATCTCGCGAGTCCCTCCGCCTGTCTGGGTAGTCTCGGGTGCGGCTTCCGCTGCGGTCTTCGTGGTGGTAGAAGTCGCTGCGCTGGCCGTGGTCGCGCCGGTGCCGCTCTGGCCCTGCGTCACTGTAGCGCTGATCCCTGCCGTGGTGGCCTCCTCCTCCACTGGTCTCCTGCTGCGGGGAGTGCCGGTGTCCTCTCTGGGACGAGCTCTCTGGCTGCCACGGACTCCCAGGAGCAACACCACCACCTCCTCCTATTATTCCACCTCCTCCTCCTCCTCCTCCGGGACCATACGCCTGCTGGAAGCCCATGTGGAAGGCCCCGTTCAGATGCTGGAGCTGCTGCATCTGCAGCTGCCACATGTTGTTCATCTGCAGCAGGAGAGAAAAATATTTCTTTTAAAACAGACGCATTACAACACAAATGATGAGCTTTATGTGCATTCAAATTCCACCATTTCCTCCAAAGGGTTATTTTTTTTAAACTATGTGGAATTTTCACCTGGTTCCTTTATGGGAGGTTGAAGGATTGAATTTTGGTGTCCCTGTCAGCCAAATGCCACTGGCTCTGAGAGAGCCTTAAGCAGAGCCATGCACTGTGCCATGGCACGGTAAGGGAACATATATATTTTTTTTTAACATAATTCATTTTTATATCCTAGGCTTGCAGCCTGAGAAACTGCACACACTGAACAGTTTGATCTGATCCCCTCCAAAAACACACCTCACATTCTGAGGCAGATTCCAGTAAAAACAACTCATGATAATAGACACCAGGCCCTGCTGGACAGGGTGCTCTCTGCACTCTGTAAAACAGCTTTCTGATAAGGCTAGGCTCATACTCTAGGAATTTGTATGAAACATGCAAAAATTGCTAGAAGTATGAAAATATTAGATCAGCTGGACATCATTACAATAACAAAAATTTGCTCTAACCCATACCATATCACAGGTTTGTTTGTGGGTGATCAAGAAGGGACATGGCCAAAGAACAGGAAGGGAAAACATTTCACGGGAAGGGGGTGGGAAACTCCCCCGTCAACACACTCAAATATGTTTCATTCTGCCTTGTTGTAAAACATATGTTCCTGTAAAAACGACCCACCCCTTATGATACACCGACTGTGGCCAAATTAGGGTGTCCCATTAAGACAAAAGGAAACAAGGTACGATAGGTAGCACTAGCTTAAAAAATAAATCAAACATTTCAAATTAAAAGCTAAATATCAAGGACATCCCTCAACATTATATCTTGGAAATGCTTTTGTTGAGGCATAATTTACAGTGTCATTTGCAAAACAAAATTATTATTGTGTGATGGTTTATTCCAGCCATTTTAAGACAAAATTGGCCTCTGTGGGTACTGACATTTAGTTTTTCTTAAAGACAATTCTGACCATTAGTTGAGATTCTAAACAATCTGAATTGCTCATCAGTCTTCAACATGAATGTACAAGTACACAAACACACTCACCAGTGCTTGCTTCTGTAGTGAATCAGGGGAAGAGAAAGACCTCTGCATTTGAGGAGGAGTAGCGAAGAGTGGAGAGCCCATCTGATCTGGCCGGTCGTGCCTGAAAAAAGAACAACAACTCATGAGGTATTTAGATTTCTTTTTCCAGTATCACCACGACAAATCATTTTCGTTCTTTACGTGCGCTTCAGATAAAATGTTCAATTCAGGGAGAAACACACACTATGTGGAAAACAGGTTGACAATAAACAACCCTGCAAAGCCTGCACAATTGTCTTGTTTAATTACCTTCCAGGTGTGTTTAATGGACTGGGATTCTGAGTGCTTCCTGGACTCTTTCCCTCTTGGTTTACATGGCTGCTGCCTATTGTAAAACAGATTAAGACAGAAGTGTAACCAGCATGCTGCTTACTGAAACTAGGCTGTAGCAATACTATTCTTACAAATACCAGTTTTAAAAAAAAGTTACCTGATCTGAACTGAATTTTTAGTTGTCTCCCAAACAGCTTTGTCCCGTTGAGCAAGCTCATGCCATAAGGTACAGAAACCTCGTGCTTATAATTGACAAATGCAAATTGTTTTGGTCTTCCATCATTGTCCTTGGGGATTTTTACTTTGATCATAGGGCCACCCTGCGAGGTGACAAAGCCTCAAATTACTATCAAGTCTTGGCAAATATAGATCCAGTCATCAACGGTTAGTTTGTTCCATCACAAGGAAAATAGAAACACATCACTAGCACGTACAATGACAGCAAGAAATGTTCGCAACTTCAAGATAACTGGCACCCTGGAAATGACTGCAACGACTTCCAGCTAAAAGTTCGACTTAGATTGGTCGCGAGAATTATGTTACACGCAAGAGTTTATCAGACCAGCATTAGCCAAAGGCAACAACGATACATGAAAAGCAATTATATCAACCCCTACGGACACATTCAGTAATGTTATTCCCCAAATTAAGAGCACTGACGAGTATGTACTACCCTACGCTATGCTAAGTAACGTTAGCTAGCTTACTGAGTAGTTTAGACTGGGTGTACTTACTTAATTTGTCAATGGAATTGCGCCTTTAAATAGGTTTGGCATATATATTCGCCAATTTACCGGACAAATCATCCACCCAACATTACTTAGCTCATCCAATGTCAATAATATTAGCTACCCACATAGCTGATGACTGATATCTGAATGCTAACATGAGCAATGGGCCACGGTTCACTCTTACCTGTAAAAACAGTTCGAACAACAGCTCTTCTGTGACTTGTGGATCAAGATTTCCCACAAAAAGTGTCCGATCTGCTTCGTCCATAATACCCATATCTGCTGAACTTATAACAGGTAATAGTTTACCTTCACTTTAGGCTTCCGGGTGGTGGTTACGTCTGCAATTAGCCTGCCAGCTAGCTGAATAAACAGGCCTCAGTCGGCCGTAAAGACCCCCCTTTTGCCGTAAGAGCTCGTGCTGTCGCGCAGTCACCGCGACAATAGTTTTCAGTTCCATTTGCGCCAGTGCATGTACCGTCTTTACTTTAAATGTAACGTTTTCATTTTCAGTTACCAAACATGACATGGCACTGTAAAACACATATGCTTGAAACATTAATTATAATATAGTATAGCAGCCTATATACTGTTATGAAAGGAAACAGGAATGATTGATATATGCTGCCTGAAGGAGGCACTGTTTTGGGCCATCATTGGAACACAACAGGCTTGGGCTACTGTCCTAAAATTAGTTGAGAGAGAATTTGTTGGAGGAAGACCTGTGGATGTGGACAATGACAAAGACAGGTAGTGGGGTGGTCTGCATTACTTTAGAGATTAAGTTTAATGTTTGACCCTACAATATCGGCTGTGAAGGCTTGATCACAAATTATGGCATTTCCATAGTAGGCCAATGAAACCCCAGTCTGAATGTTAACACAAAGATCTTTGATTTACCGAGTGCTTTTTCTTTTCTCTTGATATATGTACATACACTTTATATTTGGCATTCAAACTATTTCAGGAATTACTATTCGTTATGTAAAACTGTGCCGGATGATAGCCTGTCTTATTGGATCATGGCTGGACAAACTTAAGCTTTTAGTATGCAAGCGGTTGTATGATGTGTTTCTCTTATTGCCTATAGCATAATTTAATTATGAACCCCTACAACCCTACCAATGCATGAGGCACCGAAGCGTGCCATCAATAATATACACATTGTAACCCCCTTCGCATCCACTTAAACTTGTGACCTTGGGGTGGGGCTGGAAGATAGCTAATATAGTCCCTCCAGAGATAACCCTAGTCTGGGTAAGCTCTTGCCAGCAGGTGGTCTCCTCATCCATTAAAAAGTGACTTGACTACCAGAATGCTGATGAGACTTTTCCGCGGCCGGCCAAGTAAATGCCAAGATCAGATTGCTGAGTCGCAGTACCTCCATACGGAGCCTTTAGCGAGGCAATCCCACAGAGCTTTAGTGCCAAGCCAGCCACGGGAGAACCTGACCGCCATGCTAATCAGATGCTGGCTAGACCTTGCCCAATGAATTAATTAGTATAATTGAAAGTGTAATGATTTTTCAGTCACGCTTGAGGGACACATGGAAGGACTACAGCTGTGTCTTGTGCTTGTGCTCAGATAGGTGTGGCACATCAAAGAGTTCCGCCTCTCACTGCACCAAACGTGCCATTTATATGGCCGATGCACTGGAGCATTTGGACAAGGTGAGTTGTTTTTGGCAATAACATGTCCATTCATTTCAATAATTCAATAACAGCAACATTAATTGTGCTATTTTTTTTTTTATTAAGAATGGTATTAGTTACATCTCCCCCTTCCATATAACACTGGTAACAGTTGCAATGTAGTTATAGCATATTTCTGGGTACAACCAGCAGTACCAGGTTCCAGTACCAGTACCAGTACCAACGAAGTTGCCCTGACCTGCTCTTTGTCTTAAGTGTTCCAACATTGGACACTCACTAACCAACCAATTTTCCTGTGGTCCTTTGACATATTACATTCTTGAGGAGTTATTCTGAGTAATTTTGGGACTGTAAATGTTGTTACTGTTTTTCTATTCAGTAGTGTAATTACATGGACACAGTAAAAGTGTTGGTTTATAGCACCTAATTTAAATGTTTTTGGCTGGTGAAAGTAGTTTGAGGTATTTAAATTGGCAGCTCTAAATATCAGGACTCTAAAAGCATAAAACCACACCTGTGCAGTTCTCTTTAACACCACACGTACAGGATTTGTTTTTTTGTCCCAGGATAGCAATTATATTTTATCTCTGCTTTTCCACAATGCGTGGGTTTATTACATTGGGTACACTTCCAGAGAACTTTAAGGAACAAGCATTCTTTGGGAGTGGTTTAATTCTGTTGCTTAATGTCTTGATCAACTGATCCAGAATGGGTGTTGCTTATTTTTATTGTTTTATGTTTTCTGTGACCTTTTACCTATTACCTGACTGGGGGTTAAAGTCATTCATAACTAATTACTAAAGCAGAGAAGTGAGAGACCACAAATCCACAGATGCTTCGAGCGGAAACCAGATATTCATTTCACTCCATGTTCAGTTCACACTTCATATAATGGTGTACATAACATGTGATTCAACAGATTGGGAGTAATAGTCTAATCCAGGTTAAAAATCGAAATATTCTAGCATCAGCGATGTTGCACCCTAGAGTATGATGTTCCACACTATTGCAGTAGATGGCAGTGTTGATCCTCTGAAGTACTGATGCTTCTTTTGAGGGAGCATCTAAGCCTCTGGAAACAATGTTTGAAGCCTTTAAAATATAAGCAGTTATTATTTGACTCTGGGGCCAAGGTGCTTTCTGGAGCGCTTAGACAGAAAAGAGGTGAAAAGGAAAGGAGATGGTATAGAAAAGAAATGGTGAAGACAGATGTACTCCTCCTTTGACCCTGGCAGTTAATTCCTAAACCACATTCTCTGTATGTCTGTCTTTCTCTGTCTGTCTCTCTTTGTTTCTCTTCCTCCTCGCTGCTCTGTTGTAAAATATTGAAGGAGAGACTGAAGATGTGAAAAGAAGATGCAGCTGTGAGCACAGGCACATTCCAAGCTCCTCTCGCTTGCAAATGGGCTTGGGAATGTGGTGGCAGCACAGATGCTGCTCTTTGGTGTGACAAAAAAAAATATTGGCTAAAAACATGTCAACATTAATTATCTCCAGGGTGTGACTTCACGGCGTGTCTCGCAGAGGAAAATTAAGAGTGTTACATTTCACAATGATGAGAAAGCTCTGAGCGAGGTCATGGGGAAATCCTAATTAGATGATAAAAATCAGAATATTTAATCTACAGCATGTGTCACCTCCTGTTTCACCACTGTGTGCCTGTATTTCACAAGCAGTTATTTATTTATTTGTCTGTTTTCTTGTTTTGGTTAACAGCGTCAACAGTTTCATGTTTTGAGGGGGGAAAAAGTTAAAATATGTAACAATGTTGATGATTTCTTATGAGCATAAGCATATGAGCATCCATATATGCTAATGCAGGGCTCTTGGGGCTAGGTTGTGCATCCAGCAACTGCAATAGCAACAACTTCTTCATGTTGAGTGGAATGCTGTCCTCCAGTAGGCTAATGTGCTTCCCTCCAAGATTAGTATGCCATATATATTTCAATATGCATGCCTTATTTCATCCATTAACCTTTAGTGCGTTTTGCAATCGGCTTCCTTGACTAATTACTTGGAATGGCACATATTGGTTTTACTCCAGTGGCTGTGGTAGAGTCACAGCTCTGCTTATCAGTTTCCGTCCAATCATTACAGAGACACTTAAGTGTATTGAATGTAATATTGAAATGTGTGTGTGTGGTGCTCCTGGCCTGGGATGTCAAACGTCACACTCAGTAGGATTACTGCGCACGGCTCCTTGGCCGCTGTGTGTTATCTCGTATCTTGCGGCTGTATAACATACGCCGGCATTATTTTGATTGAACCGGGAAATATGACAAAGGAGGAGGGGTCCGTCATCTCTTCCCTTCCCCCCTCCCCATGGAAGGCGTTCGTTCGTCCTGGCTGCTGCCATTACCATCCACACACTCCAGGGAAATGGACATGAATGGGCATTCAAAGAAGTGAAAGGCATGGCTGGACTGCAGATCTAGGCCACCAGCCTAGCGCCGGGTGGTCACGTGCTGTTTTTGTTCCCGCACACTTGTCCCCGCTCTTAACCTCTCACAAGGATGTGTGCATAGTCACCACCACTCACACTTGAGTCCTTCATTCCTCTTTTGCTCTTTCTCTCTCTCTCTCTCTCTCTCTCTCTCTCTCATGCTCTCTCTCATTCTTCCCCTCTGGCTCAATTTATTCCTCTGTTCATTCATTCATATTCATAATTCATGAGGAATGAAGTGATTCAGGATCATTAAATGCACATGAATATTTGTGGGATGAAACTTTAATTAAGCTGTTCATTCTCCTGCGCACGATGGCTGCTGAGTGGCTCCCCTGCTGGGTGAGCTGGTCGTGGGCTTAATGGTCTATACCTTTATGGGAGCGACTCAGCTCAGCTCAGCTCAGCTTATCCGTTTGCTCCAGCCTCACCCTTCCCACCCTCTGCCTGGTCTAGGCACTTCCCAGCGATGGCTTATTAAATGGTTATGGGTGCCATGCTGGGTGCGCAGATCAATCTTGCTTAATGCAATGGACCAGCAGGATCTTAGCCTCTTGGTACATTTGCATTTAAACGTCTAATTATTTATAGATCTATAGCACACATGGATAGGTATATACAAAGAAGTGTGTGTATTAAGACCAAGCAATGTGATGGCAAAGTTTTACCAAGGAACCGGTCTAACAGGCTTGCCAACGTGTTACGCTTTTGGTGTGAGGTTCACACCTTTGCAGGCAATTTCACGTTGTCTCATGTAATCACTCCTGGACTTTTTCCATTAACAGCGATGCATGTCAGGCTAATATTCCAGACAGGATACTCCATCTTATGCCAGACCGTTCCGAAAGTTGGTAACCCTGGGTTATATATCTGCCAAAGTGACACACAGCATTGCAGCTCCAGTAGTGCAAAGCTCCAGTATTTGCAGGAATTTGATTCTTCTTGGCTGAGTGCTTCGGTCTTGCCATTGGGATCAGCTTGTCTGAAGGAGTTGAGACGTGAAGGTGCTGAATGATAATGTCTCAAGGGGGTTGGGACATGAGGGGGCGTTAAGGAACATTCCAGAAGCCATTTAGGGAACGTGCACGCGCAGGTTGCGTCTCTCATCCCGTCATTTTCCCCTCAGCATACTGCCGGCGCACCATCGAGCGATGGCTCGGTATCGTCGGCCCTCCGCGGCGAGGGTTGTTAGCGCCGCCCCATCACTTCCTGTAGGCTGCCTCCCAGTGCCGGCTCTCAGAAGGGGTTTAATTACTTCAATGAAGTTTAATCATTAAAAGCGTGGGTGGGTGAGGTGCAGAGAGCAAGGGAGGAACTGTGCCTAACATCATGAATCATATGGTCTGGATTTGTATATTGTCCACACCCCCACCCCCCCACCCCACCCCACACACACACCCCTTCCCCCACCCTTTCCCAGATGAGGAGGGCTACAGCGTCAGCAACATTTACCACGCTCGCTGAGTTTTTGCTTCATCCCCAAAGAAGCCTGTTGGAGCACATACACTCAGACACACACACTGGCACACAGTGCACTGACTTGCGTCAGAGGAGCCTTGCTGGACGCTATCTGCTAAGTCATAAGACTGCGCCGGCGGGCACAATTAACTGACGGAGAGTAGATCTGAAGTATCAGATTTCATATCTCAAGCATCCAAAGATCGGGATCCATCATGTGTCCCTTGTTTGATGCTTAGATGCCCGCGGAGAGGATAATGAGTGTTGTCAAGGAAGCGGTGTTCGTTCGCTGTCTTTAAGGCATGTCTTATGTCGAGTAGGAGGCCCCACGTGCAAATTGAAAGTCAGCCGCCCTGAAAAACCTGACGACAGGCGCCACCAGTATCGGACTTAAGACAGCTAAGACCACTAAGCTTGAAATCCTGTATTGATTTGCTAAAGACATGTTGCACATAATAATGGGAATACAGGGGGAGCATTGATATTAAACACTCTCTCTCTCTTTTGGTCTGACAGAAGATTTGTTTCATTAGTGTGGTGTTTAATCTTCTGTGATTGAAATGATTCTTGACCCAAAACTTCATTTCTATACCCGAACCAGCATGGGACCTGCTCTTGTGACCAATCATGATGCAATTAAACTGGAACTGGCTGCAATTGGGAATCAATAGAGGCAACTGGCTTGGAGGAAGCCCCTGTCCTTGAAAATTCCAACGCAAAGACATTGACTGTGTGGCTGTATGTTGTAACTAGGCTTTGTGTCAATTTCACATCAATTTCACAAATGTGTCTGAAAAATGGGATTTAAATGAATACATTCCCCCCAGACTTGACTTCAATCCCCTACTAAGAAACAGCCGTCTTATTCTATTTCCACTCTGCTTTGTTTGGAAGGTCAAATGAGGTAAATTTAGGTAAGCTAATTCATCCAAATAGACATTTTTGCTCATTAATTACTCTTTTTGTTTTTCATTTAGTATTTGCTTTGTTTTTTTCATGTGGACCGTGGATGTACATGACAAAATGTCTTTTGAGGTAAAGCAGCAGTATTCAGTGTTATCAAGTTGAATGTATTCTCTGAGTTGGTATAACAGTGGCTCATCTCAGTGTGAACCTACTAATGGTTGCATGCTTTGCTTGAAGGATTTTACCTACTGGACCTCCAGTAGTGCTGCGTGGAACCAATTAAACCATGATGAAGTGATTCATTTGATTATATATATATCCATCATGTTGACTGCAACATCTCTGGGTATCCTGAAAGACATATCCGCAGGTGTGGTAGAAATATAACTTGACAAATCCTAAAGACACAGCGAGCTGCTGATATACTAGCTCCCCCTAGTGCGTCACATCTGTGGTTAATGACCCCTGGTTTTGCCTTGACAAGAACACTCCACTTTCCTGAAGTCAGGGTTGCCATTGCTCAAGTGAAAGAAGACTGCATTTAAGCATGTAATTGCATACAGAAGCTATTTGTATAGCCGAGCATTTTATGGAGTGCAAAAGAAGGTCAAAGAATCCTCAATCTTGTTGGTAACGCTCACTGCGTAAATTAATTGCTGGCGGAGGCTTTGCGGAATAATTGAATTGACTTCCAGACTTATATCTGCATAAAATTGCCGAGCTAACCTTCATATAAGCTCCGAGCTCTCGGGAGACCATTGTTTGTTTCCTTTCCTTTCATACCAGCTTACCTTCCTTTCCTTCTCAGGCAAACGAGCATTTCTAAAGATGTGCTCCGGAGCTCTCTGGCCCCCTCTCCCCCTGCCTCCCTAACTGTGTTTTGGGTGAGTGTTCAAACCAAAATAAGATTAGACAGGTTGGCCAGGTTGGAACCGGATCAAATCAACACAACGCCCTGACCTGGGCTCTAATCTGTCACTGTCAAAACCTGTTGAAAGACGCAAAGCGTCGTTTGTGTGATCTGTTTTGATCCGGGGCTCATCGTTCATTGAGCCTCTTGTTTGATTTGTATGCAGCATTAAAAGCGGAAGAGGATTTAAACAGGCACTGGGAAAGTGATAGGCATGTGGCAAATGAATTGCATGACATGCGACACGAATGTGTAAATAGTTATTAATTAGCCCGTACTTATTAGCATAATAATTGGTGATTAAATGAGCAGTGCAACAGATGCTGGAGGCATATTATCACATATAATTTAGCAGACATCTATTGTTATGGGCTGAGTTCTCTGGACCGCAACATGCACCCTTTCAGCTGTTTTTCATCAAACCATTATCTTTATATATGACCACTTTGCATCATATCTGTGCAAAAGCTTATGTCTGTAACATATCAACGAGCTGTTGTGCAATACAAGTGCAATACAATTTTTTTTTAAGAGACAAGTGCAATACAATTTTTAATCCACTGTTAAAGTAATGATGTCTTGGGGCCACAAGAGCTTCGGCTGCTTTAAGCGTGCCATGGAAAAAGCCGAACTTCGAATGAGAATCCCGGTTCATCTAAGGAATACAATTTACCTGCAGCTAGAACATTCATATTGGATGGCGCAGGCTGCTCCGACATCACAGCTGTTGCTTTTCATTTACAATGCTAACGTGACACGCTCAGCCAACTAGCTCAGAGGGGGAAAAACTAGAAATCCTCCCAAAATAGCTTGTATATCAACACCCACGCGCCAGGGTTCAGCACTCGCCCTGGGCCATCATATTTCATCAATCTTTCAACCATTTATTGACGGGATGTCCGCACATATTTGTCTGATGGGTGTTTGTGCACTGTGAAATATTTATTTTTATATTCTCTGTGTGGTGTTGCTGAGCACGGGAGGCAAAAGTGCTGCCTGTGGCATTTCTAGGACCTCCATTGTGTTCATTAACCTAGCTGATAATGTGGGAGTAGCACAGCTGACCACTTTTCAGTGCTGGATCCACTACAGCAGCAGCAGAGGCAAGTGCATTATGCAGTGCCCCAGAATACACTGGCTGAATGCAGATGACTTAGTGGAGGTTACAATGTAAAAGCCCTGCCTTTACTTGACCTTCTTTTCAATGTTAAGGAGTATGGGTAAAAATACGGCATCAGGCCAATAGTGGTCCTGGTGAATTCGTAATTTTACTTTGATTGCCTTTTACTCAGTTTAAATGCGCAGACCATGTAGGCTCCATTAGGCAAGGGCCATAAAGATGAATGTTAAATGTTAGTCATTAAGAGGGTGTATAACACAGCAACTCGCTCTCTTACTCCATATACAGAAGAGCAGTCGCAGATGACAAACAAAGAAGGGGTGTTGTGGAAGCCATTTCCAAAACTGTTCAAGTGGGGGTTTGCATTCTCCAGTTCACTCCTACTCAAAGTGACAGTGACACGAGTGCCAAGGTTATGCTGTGGTTAGGTGCTTCTTATTAAAAAAAAAAAAAAACTGTCAGAAAGTAAATAAATTATGCATATCAATCTGAGCACAGAGTGTCGGGCCAAACGCCGTTGAGTATAATTATAATGCCGTGTATGGATGAGGAAGGAAGGAATGATGCTCCATAAATCACAGGCTTCATATTGTACGGGGAGGCATGCGGCTCTAATAGCGTCACATGGTTTATCTGCAGTTTACGGCAGAGCACTCAAGGCCCCCGGCCTGTAAAATAGAGATGATGCAAGTGCAGCATACCGCTGGGGGAAAAGTGGAGAGGCTGCTAGTAGGGGAGTGCGTGTAGATTTACAGTGCCAGTTATTGTGTTTTCTAAGATGCCCCGCACAAAGCCATAAACTGCCTGGCTAAAACGTCAATCAAAATGTTACACTTAGGTAGCAGGGTGTCAGAGAACGAGAGCAAAAGCGGCTATCCATAGATGTAAATGAATGAGAAGGGTGGACAGGAATGTGATTGTGTGGAGAGGTGACATCCACAGGTAACAGAAGACGCCACAGAGATGCTTTTTCAATAGCAGCTGCTAGCATGACCACATGAAACATGACTGATTGTCAGTGTCTGATTAGTCTCAACTGCAAAATAGATACATTATTTAAAACTATTTTTTTGTGTGATATCTGATTCATCATTTTTATTTGTTGATGTACACATGTTTACATATGAATAGACATTCACAGCCCTAAATCCATTGATTGGACATTGATTAAAATCAGCACAAGGCCTAAATTATTGCTCATGTAAGGGTTTAACTTTCGGGCCGATAACCTGTAGATCTTAAAACACAGATGGACTTCTAGTTTCGATTACTCTGCAGTAATTAGATGCGGGTGAGATGTTTACAGAACATGCCATTAAGAACATTCCAGGGTTGCATTGATCCATTAGGTTGGCTTTTCTCACACCCATCCTGGCTCTCCTACCTCTATCTTCTGCCTCTGATTTTCCACACAAGGGTGAAACTAAGGGCAGGAAAATGGAATTAAGGGTATTACGTATTGTATGGCATTGCAAGATAATTTATTTTGGTTTCATTTGAATGGTCTCAGGGCCTCATTTACTAACATTGCGACCGCAGCTTAATCTGCGCTTTTGCCAAACCGCATATACCGCACGGTATTTTTCCGTGGTATTTAGAACCTCGTCGTAATCAGCCCCTAACACCGCCCATTAGTGTTATTTAGCGCTCCGCTAAAATAGGGAAGAAAGAGCCTGCGTGTTCCTGCCACAATGGATGATGAATTAGAATTAGAGCTTTTGGTTCACGAGGTTACAGCAAACTAACCCGGGTAAATATAGAAACTCATAAATATTTCTCCGTTTAGCCCTTCCGTCCACACTAAAAGTTGTGATCACTTTGAATTCAAGACTGTCTTTTATTGGTGAGCTGATTTGGGGAAATTAATCTTTTCAGCGAACATTGAGTTTCTGGGTTGCTATGGTTACCCCCAGGGTGCCTGTGCAGTTTCATATTAACGAGTTTATGTTAACAAGTTCATATTCACACATATTAGTTAATCACACACAGGCAACTGCAAACTGTTAAGATGGTTCCCTAAACTAGAGATAGCTAGGATACTTAATAGCCAGGTTAACTGCTCCATAGCATCCCGTTAAATAGTCTTGTAGGAATACACAACACCCCTTACTTTAAAACGGCGTATTCCAGCACTGAAAACCATGCTTTTCAAAAACGCTGCCCTAGGCAGATACATTTGAAAACTGGAGTTGTAGCCTGGACAGGGGAAACTGAAGTTTTCAGACGTTTGGTTGCCATGGCACTGGGGGTAGCTTGCGCTAGAGAGGCTATAACGTCAAAATAAACATGGAAGGTGAAATGAATATGCTGCTCTGTCTCTACAATTTAGTTACCGGTAGTTTAGTTAGTGTACTTCGAGTACAAGTACTTTTCCTGAATAGATACCCATTACTCCTACGCAGAAGGTGTGCACTGTACTCGGTGTGCTTGAAAATGAAGTGAAAATACGGTTTAAACCATACAATGAGCGGTGATTCTGGGTAACAGCTAGCTGGTGGGACAGTTTGTATATGCCTATATTAAATTATATATAAAAAATAACATAACAAAACAAATAATATTTCTGATGTTCGTATTTTTCAAATTTCTCGCAGGCACATAGTTTTCATTTAGCAGCATGCTAAAACACCTCTTGTTTCGTTATTAGGCGCACTTTACGCATCTCTTTGCGACGAACACCCACTTTCCCTTATACCCTCCCAGCAGCAGTAATCTGCGCTTTTACTCAGGTGCGCCTCCTTTGGAAATACGGTTTTATGTCTTTACCCGCTAATTTACGCCTGAAATGGGCGCAATCCTGTTAGTAAATGAGGGCCTCAGTGTGGATGGACGGTACAGTGTTCTCCGTCCTGCAGCTGAATAGATTAGTGTAAATAAAGATCTCAGAAACATCGGTACAAACACCAAATTCCACTTGGTGATTGATTACCCTGCATTTGGTATCATGAACTGAGCTGGGTACTTAAGGGGAAGATAGCAAAAAGCATCCTTCTGTAGCCCGAGACTCCCACACTCTATGTGTGTAGCCATCCTACTCTGAGCAGCCAGGTATTTTCATACCCTTTGAATGTTTAGTATGTGTTTCTCTTGGGTACTTGTAACTTTAGATCATTCACTTTAGATTAGTTTGAATGTGTAACTGAATTAGTAACTTACACCTGACAGATAAATTGTGATGTTCTGATACAACTTTGCCACTGAAATTATTAACAAGAGAAGTATTACTTGGTAACGGTGTTACCGCAACACATGACTGATTAGTTTCAAACCCAAAAGCAGTGAAGTAAGTCTTGAGGCGCTAATCAGCAGAGTTAGACACGTTGCAGCAGAATGTTACATTGTATTATACAGTGGTGGATTGCCTTCCAGCCCCTGCGCTTGACTGAATAGCTATACTGAGGTCGCGCAGCAGCCTGGCACTCAGTCCCTGAACCAGTTAGGTCTAACATATTGGTAAATGTAGCAATCTATGACAGAACTGCAGCCTCTGAGCTATTCTCCAGACCTAGTAACAGGTTGTGTTGGAATACGCCTAGATCTAGAAATCCTGAGCGGCACTATCCATAGTGGAAACCAGTTAATAAAATGTAGTGGATTTATTCATAACAGGTTGTAGTTATCCTGAAGAAATGACCCTAGGTCAGCCTACTTAACGAGTAATAATATTGCATTTACAGAGCAGGGCCTAAGGCTGAGATCCTAAATTGAGTTTTGTCCGATTATTTAGATTAACAAAGATTGGGTCCTTTAATAACATTTTATATTTCAGCAAAATGCAGAGACGAACAGAAACTTTCACCTACTCCCAGTTCCATCGTTGGTCTGAAAAGTGGTTCTTTGGTGGTACTCTCAGAAAAAAGGTATATATCTGCTTGCTGATTAAAATTATAACAAGAATTGTACTGGATGATTTGTGAGTATGAATTCAGTATTTCCAAGGCTCTCTAATGAACGTGAACATCTTCCCTGCCATAAGTAATCAGACTGTGGAGGTCAAGCCATACTTAAGTGCTGCATTAAAGGAAGACCATGTTACATGATCACCTCATTTCCATAATTTCAAGGCTAATGAGGAAAATTTTAGCTTTGCCCTGGGGTGCTATTGTTTGTTTCATGCTATTTTATCATTTAGTTAAATGTTAATGAAATTTTCGTTTCATTTAGACGGAGTTAATATCACACTCTGAGGATTTTGCCCTGTCGGAGTGGTGAGGAATCCATGCTGGTATTAATATTCCAGTCACAGAACAGGCTGTTGACTTAATCGTTGGGTGTTATCAAATCATGTTCTTTTACCCTAATGGACCATCTGGAGTCCTGTGAAAAACAGTGACATTGACACAATGATTCTTTACCCACCTCGAACTGTGTGGTATGGATTTTTTTTCTCTTGTGGCTTTGCCCATTTTTCACAGCCTTTTTTGTGCCCATGTCTCAAAACGCCACTTAAGTGTTATCAAGTGCAGTCTCCTCTCTTTCCAAACTCTTTAACGGCTCATTTTGAACAGTAAGTCATTTGTGTTCCCACCCACAACATACATACACCCATTTGCGAATAGACAGCGTAATTAATCCATAAGACGCTCCTCCACCTACACACCTATTAGCGTATGCTAATTTTGCGGGAATGAGAGGGCATTTGGACTGTGCTGTTTCCTATGGCGGCGGGTGCAATCTGAATAAATTGGGATAGGTTGTGGCTTGGCAGCGGTGGCAGCGGCACACCCACTCGTGATTGAAGGCGCTGAGAGAGGAGCTCGCCCGTCGTAAATCCGGCGGCACCTCAGCTGTCACGCTTCCAGAGGCAGCGCAAGACAGTAATGGACACCCATGAGAGTGGGCCAAATCATCTCCACCCCAGAGTCCATTTTAGTTCCCTTTCTCCCTCTTAACTTCAAATGAAGGGAGACCAGACCATGTGGAGCTAGCGCTGGTCATGCTTGAATGCAGCAGTTATAATACCTTTGGGCCTGTGGTCTTACATTATGTGACAGTGTCACTGGAAGAGCCTGTAAAGTAATTACACCACATTCTGTACCACATCCATTCACAGCTATGTAGCAGGTCAGTTAGAGTTTTGCTCAGAATTATGACAATAGACCAAGGCCAGGCCATTAGTAATGCCTGTGCTCTAACACAGTTAAGCTCCTATTACTTGAGTTCAATTAAATGTTGTCCAATTATTGCTTCTGTAAGCCTTAATTAATTGAGTGGCTTCTGAAAGGGAATTCGGTGTTACGTGTACAGTAGATTTGTCCTCTTGCTGCAGTCTCTGTCACCTGTCTTTCCAGTTTTGAACAGCAAATGTACGTATTCAAACTCATACAACATGTAGGAGCACCTGTAAAAACCTCTTTAATTAATCATGGATGTCCAGGCTGCCTCCAAACATTGTTGCTGTCACTGTCAATGAGGGAGAGCCTGATGCTGAATCCATCTGTACAAGTGCTCCGCCACTGTTCAGACCTGTTAAAAGCTTTTTGTGGATGTATTTTTTAAAGCCTTCCTTCGCTTCGTGTTGACCTTACCGCGGGCGGAACCGAAGCTAAGACCAGCAAGTGCCAGTCTGGGCGGCATCGGGGAGTCTGACACCGCAGAAAGTTTTGTCCATACACGGGTCACTGGGGGAGGCCAAGGGCAGGTGGCAGGGTGATGCAAGAGCATTGGTCAAAATTGCAACTCCCTTGACAGATGGATGTTAGCTGTAAATTGGACGGCTCGTTGCGGGATACCCTCTTGTCATTTGTGTGGAGGTGGCTGGTGGATTTTGTATTGGGTGAGGAGTTGTCATGTCCTGCTCTAACGGCTGAAAAAGAGTTTAATTGGTTTTATGATTTACAAGTAAGATAATTGTTTTAAAAATGAAATAAATGAAAATGAATACAATTATTTACAAATAAGATAATTGTTCCGTAAGAGCACTTTCAGGATCTGCTCAGTATAAATTAATCTTAAAATTATCAAATTGATCACATTGATTGCTAACTCATCCAAAGTATCCATATCATATTCACGGATCCATATCCCATTCATGTATTCAGTGTATGAGTCATCTGAAATGTCCACAGCACAGACTTCAGAGTTGTTGAATTTCCCGTTACCGCACTGGTTGCCTTGGCTCCGGCAGCATATAACATAATAATGTCTCTGCCATCTCCTCTGCTGTATATTGTCAGTGTCAGCATAACTCATCATGTTCTGCAAATGTTTAGACAAGATTACTCACTTCTACCTCCTTTCTTGGGAGGATCTGAGGAGGCTTAATGCTCAGCTAGATGTAATAGCAGGCAAACTGGATAGGTGTTAAATAATTGATTGCATGTGTGTGTATGTACAGATTGCCCTTGCTCACTGCCGTGCCAGAACTAACACGCTTGTTTTTTTCTGTTGTTGTTTTGTTTTATGCAAACTCAAACACAGCTGTTACCAGTTTGATATCCACATTATGTGCTCTTCATCCATGTGTCCCTTGAGCATTGGCACCCTGGCCAGTTCCATATGTCGCCTTTACCAAGAACCACCACTGCTTTGAAGAACTTGCCACCAATGTTAGAATATTTACAGTTTGCCATGACGTCTAACATGAAACGATCCAACAAATGTAATGATATCTTAAATGGCCAATCATATATTCAACAACCATATTCGATCCAGCCAAATATTTATTTATTTATTTTTAACAGGTAATGTGGTTTTGCTAGGGGGGCCTGCCATGAAAAGTTTGGTAACCACTGATTTGGAAAAACGGGTACTTGATTTGGCACAGGGAATGTCTGCTAGTTACGGAGGTATTTTGCTTCATAAACTGTAAATCTTACATATCTATGTCTTAATACAGTCTTTTAGAGATCACTCAAAACAGAGTGTGTTTCAATGTCTAAGATGTTTGTAATTTACCATTATTCATAACAAAACATGTGTATGTAATTATTTTCAATACAACCAAAACCTGAATGTCATAAAAATGTACAACATGTTATCCTTTGCTAAATTAAATATAATTTCTCTCATTTCTACTCGGTTTTTAGTGGATGTACACCGTAATGATGTATCACCTAATCTTTGGCCTGTAATGAAATGCAAGTCAAAGTGAACAATGTCAGTCTGAAGGGAATGCATTTCCAGTATTGACTGTTCACGGGCAGGAGTACCACGGTCTACAAATATGAAATCCACCATCAGTGGAGCCGTGAGAGGGAGAGCAGGGGGGGTTCCCTATCACTCCTCTCACTGCTGCTGTATAAATCATCCTCATTCAATTATGATAAAGTCGCTAGGCCAGATTAGGTGGCTTACGGTGAGGAGGGAAAAGAAAGATCATTGGCAGTGACACCGTCTGACTGGGAATAAGAGGGAGATTTCCTGTTCAGCCGTGACCATCGATGTCCTGTAATTAATGTGGCTTCACCGAGCCAGGCGATGGCGCAGCTATTTAAAATGTTAAATGGTTTTTCGGATTTTCTGTATGCGTGCTTGTGCATATGTGTGTGTGCATATGTGTTTGTGTGTGTGTGTGTGTGTGTGTGTGTGTGTGTGTGTGTGTGTGTGTGTGTGTGTGTGTGTGTGTGTGTGTGTGTGTGTGTGTGTGTGTGTGTGTGTGTGTGTGTGTGTGTGTGTGTGTGTGTGTGTGCGCGCGCGTGTGTAGCCACGTTCCTACTCCATGGCTTCTTTTCTAATGCCAGTGATTAATCTGTGACAGGAGCTCTGTGCTGGTGCTTTTAGTGGTGGATGGGGAGCTTCACCCAGCAGTGATTGGCTCCTAGATGGATAACTAATGTCATTTGCAATCTGGTGTCAGACGGCATGATTAAGAACAGTCCAGAGATAGGGAATATGGTGCAGCCGGGGTTGGGGAAATTGGAGCGTGGAGCTTGACAGTCCTGTGTGTACGCTTGCAACCAGCAGCTGGTAGATTCATCCCGCAGTGAACGAGAGTGAGTATTTTTATCCACACAAATGTGGGTTACTGTATTTTTTCTCACCCTCTCTCTCTCTTCCTCCTCTTGTCAGGACAAGGGGGAGAGTTATTAATAAGCAAACCTCAGTTTCCTCTGTGGCGCTCTGGTATAAAAATGGAAGCCCTCGTTTTGGGCTGTAAAGAGGTTCCCTCCTAGGCCTAGTGTCAAGACGGCTGTGGAGAAGAGCGAGAGAGAGGGGCCACTCAGTGTGAATTAACTGAAACACGCCCGGTGCAACGTTAACTAAAAGGGAATCCCTCCTGGTGGAATTGCATCATTTGCGGAGCCATTTATAAATTGATTCCAGTCAGGTTCCTTTCGGCAATGGGAGAACTCATCTTGAAGGCCCCGGAATGTGACAATTGAGATTAATCAACTAACATTTTAAAGTCTTCTCGGACTATAATGTGGAACTAATCACTGATATCCTCGTCACTCGGTCCCCCTGAAGACCTGTAAGTTAAAACGGACAGAAAGAAACCCCCCCCCCAGATTTCCAAACTTCTGACCTTATGGACAAATTGCAGTCTAACAGAGGACCTCACTCTGACCTCACAACAAAGGACTGTGGCACTGTAGACACTGTATGCTGATGGAGCCTCCCCCACAAAGGCCCCACTACCTGCTGTCATACACACACTGTGTATACACCCCTGCCACCTAGGCACAGAGCTGACCTGTAGATGGCTGTAACACCATCTGTAAGCTATCTGTAAATGTATGTGAATGTAACATATACATGTTTAGTCTTGAATTGATCCTTACAATATGGGCAGTAGTCTGATCATGGTAATGTAAATCTAATTCATGGCAATCTTAAGTATCTGATCATAGTTGTGTTTTTGAGTAGTAGTAGTAGTAGTCTCTCATTTGCCTGAAGCTAATCGGTGTCATTGATTCCTCTGTCCTAGCCAGCTCCGGCATTGGTTTGGGGCAGATACATATAATTAGGTTTGAGGTATAAAGCCAGACATTTTGTAACATTCACTCTCCTCTTTTGGCTCTTCTTTTTGCTTACTCATGCTTACTGTCTCTCTCTCTCTCTCTCTTTTCTTTCCTCTATCTCTCCCCTTCTGATCCCTTTATCTCATTCACTCACACATTCAGGTTTGGCTTTATATTCTTTACATTTGATGCATTCAGGTTTATCAGGTTTATTTGGTCATTTAAATGTATTTGGTCTAATTGGCATCCATTTTTTCAATAGTTATTATTTACAGTTGTACAGTTGTACTATGTCCATTTGTTTTTTTTACCTTACATTCAGTTTGACTGATACTTGTAACATTTACGCCTACTGTTTATTTAGGGTGACCAGACGTCCTATTTTCCCCGGACATGTCCTCTTTTCGAGACCTAAAAAATGCATCCGGCAGGGATTCCAAAATTGTCCGGGATTTTGCCTCATCGGATGTTTGTGTTTCTCTGGGTCTTTCACAAACTAGTTATTACGTCCTTACAAGTTTTGGAAAGGGTATCTCCCTCCCGTTCCACCTTCTTGCGCGAGCTCTGACTGTAGAGAGGTGTCATTGGTCGACCGCCTTCCCAGTGTTGCCAGATATGATAATTATCCTCCAAATACGATCATTTTGAACCTTTGAGACGATACGCCATTTCCAATCTGGCAACACTGAGCACCTTGCCGCCTCCACTAGTCTCATCGTTTACAATAGTACATGACATCTACATGTGAAAAAGATGTCAAAACTTCGTCGCGATGGAGGGGACATGTGAAAAATATTTCCAAAAACTGTGTCCGCATTGTCCTCTTTTTCACAAACTCAAATCTGGTCACCCTAGTTTATTGCATCAATAAACTGTTCATTCATTAACCATTAACCCTTCCTCCACCATTGTGTTTACCTCTCTAATGCATTCTACTGACCCATAAAGTTCAAACGCGCTAAAACCTTCCAGCCTGGTGTTTTCCGTTGTTGGTAACATATTGGCTGACCTCTTACAGACTTAATGAACTCAACCATGTTTTAGACAGTCCAACCAACTGGATGTCAATTAACAGCTGGATCACTTAACAAGTGAATCAGTCGTGGCCAGTTCTCTTCCTGGGGAGCTATTGAGTGTGATGGCTTAACCCCTCGCGCAGCCCACACAAACACACTCTGTGTAAACGACTGAGCTGAGGTGTATTTGCAATCATCTCATTAGCAAACTCAGGTGTGACTAATCGTCTTTGGCTGGTAATTCATGAGGAAACTGAGCTCTCCTGGGGTTGAGGCTAAATTAGACAACCCTCACTCTGGGACCAGTTTGGTCCCTGATGCCTCCCTGAAGCTTCGCTGCGATCTTGGCTTTGGGGCTGGCTGACCTCCATGCTGGATCTGTGGGATTTTAGGACACTGTCCTGCCCTACCTGCATGGGGGAATAGTGGTGCTTAGCCTGCTTATAGGGAACAGGTCAAATCTCCTCATCATCTTTAGGTGTGTAGGAGGAGCAGGTGAGACCAGGTAGCACTGACTGGGGAAAATGCCACACCAAGGAGACCAACAACCTTACCTGGGCCTTGTCAAATATTTTTGGGGAAATTCTTGGGGTCTGAGTTCTCTTGCACTAGAAGAGAACTCAGTAAAAAAAACACTGTCACTGTGTTTGGATTACATTTAAAAAAAATAATTAGTAATAAACTTTCAAATCTATTCATGTACTGATAATTACTGACCAAGTTCTATCATTAATTATATTTGGGGATTATAACCAGAATCTTTTAGCTTCAAGGGAGCTGGAAAGTCTGTTTTATGTATGAGTTTATATGCCTGCTATGAATGCCAAAGGGAAGGTTTGTAGCAGCAAGGTATGTTTACAGTAGTTTATTCATTTGTAAGCAGTGACCATAGTATTTGGTTGGTTTAACTCTGTTCTTTTTCTTTTAAGGATCTGTGCCAGTCCCTGTTGCCAGCCACAGGTCCAGATTGCTTACTGTGTGTGAGACCTGGCACACAATAGTAAGAGTGTGTGTGTGTGTGTGTGTGTGTGTGTGTGTGTGTGTGTGTGTGTCTCCTTTCATCACCAGACTCCAGTATACGAGCATCACATGTAATATTTCTCTGTTTCATTAAAAGCACTAGTGCCTCTGCTGCACCTGAATTAAAAGATGCTGTCGGTAGACGATGGGTGGAAGGGTAGACGATCGGTATCCCCGGAAGTAACCCAGAAGTAATTTTAAATAAAAATTGGCTAAGACCAGTCACCTGACCTGTCGAAGAAATTATACATATTATCGATAGGAATATTAATTAATGATTGGCTGATGTCAATTGCCTGTCTTTTAATGTTGTATCAGTTTTAACGCTGCTGTTTACATTAATAGTAACTGAATTACACTTGTGGTGGAGCAATGTCAGTGTAATCGCTAGCGGTAAATAACGTAAACGTAAATAACGTGAAGGACTGATAAAGGACTGATATCACACATCACAAACACACATCATCGACTGTCTTACCCAATCATTACTTAGAATCACTTCCGGGGATACGCCTACCCTTCCACCCATCGTCTACCGACAGATGCCATAGACCAGCATATAGTACTTGTGTAGTTGTTGTCTGACAGTCACCATACCCCACCTCTCCAAGCCCTGAAGCATCTGAACAAGCCCCCTCATAGCATCGAACCACATCCGTGCTTTTCTATCTGCCTTTCATCACTATGCCTCACGCTTCTGCCCCTCCCTATGCCTCCCACCAGCACCCAACCCCCTTCCTCTTTTGCCCCCCGCCCCCGCCTTCCTGCCCAACCCTCGTATCCCTGGGGCTACCATTTGTGAACTCATCTCTGCCCTCACTGTTCAGCTTGGCTGTCACATCGCATCTTGCACATGCAGACAGTCAACGGGAACGGCGTGAGGCCCTTTTTATATTTCATACAGCCAGCCTCCCACCCACCCGCCTGTCCAGCGAGTCAGACAGACAGCCAGCCAGCTAGCCAGCCACATGGACAGGCATGAACATTGTCTCTTTCTAGTCTCCCTGCAGATGTCTCCAGCTCTCTCGTCCCCCCTGTGTGTGTGTCTCTATTTATTGGATTTCCATTTGAAAAAAAAAAAAACAGTCTGATGGACACACGAGGCCCCACACAGCAGTCCATCGAGAGCTTTCTGGACTTAATGTACTTGATTGGTGAATGCAGTTAGGCGTCAAGCATCCATCCTAATTGGTAAGGATTTCCAATGGGCAGCCGGCATATTGTGAAAGAAAATACAATATATGGTTGCAGGCATATGCAGTCACAATATATTGCTGTTAAATTTTTAATATGAGGGCCAAAGGCAGGTTGATTTTTCTCTTTTTTTTTTTTTACTTCATGAAACAAACATGGAAAAAAGACGTTCCCTCCCTTCAGTAAGGGAGAAAAAATGCGGACAAGACAAAAACATCAAAAAAGTAAATTCTGAAAACCTAGAGGGAATCGAGGTTAATGGAAGCAAAAAAAAGGGAGGCCCAGGTACAAAGGAACAGGCTAAGAGGGGAGAACAAAAAGACTATGAGAGTGCTGGTCCGACAAGTCTCTGAGAGTGCATTGTAGGAACAGGCCTGATGGGTGCTGACAAAGTGAAGGAACGAAAAAAAAAAAAAAAAAAGAGAGAGAGGGAGGAAAAGAGGGAATGAAAGAGGTACATGGAGAGAAAAGATGGGGAATTTTAAAAGCTGCTGGAGAACAACCCAGGCACCACTGTGCCACTGGCAAACTACAGGAGTGTAACACACCCACTTAAACCAATAAGAAAATATCACTACAGGACAAAATGGCAGATGGTGAGTGGTATCACACACACACGCACACACACACGCACACAGACACGCACGCACGCACGCACGCACGCACGCACGCACGCACGCACGCACGCACGCACACACACACACACTCCTCTCCACTGCTAAAGGCACTGGAGTCAATAACACATCAGGGCTACTCTGCACAAAAACACTGCCAGTGATAACTTGCAAGACAGGGACCACCACGGGCCAGCTTTCAGCAAGATAAGTCACATGACCACTGAAGCACTGAACTCAAGGCCATATTACAATAGACACAGAGTGTTTGTTTATGGTTATACTTCACTTTGCACTTTAGATTCAAATCAGAAGCATTAGGCCTTCATATATAAAGTGTCCTCACGTACTATGTATTTAATACTTAATTAACTAATGTTGTAAATGTAGCTAATTAATGGTGTACCTCTTATATTAGATGTTACAAGATGTCTGCAGGGTATATGTTCATGATTCTCTCTCTTTCTCTTCATGATTCTTTAAATAACACATGAATCAGAAATAAGTCTTGTTGAAAGGCTTGCGAGTAAATTATATCAAGACAAAATATTCGTTTTATTCTAGGCTTGATGTTCTTTTGATCCCTTTGAATAGTGAGACTGGAAACTATGTGGAAGATGCAGCACATACAAAAGACAAGTAACTCTAAGGCTCTAAGTAATTGTAGCACTTCCAAAAACCAAAGCATTGAAGTTACTTCTTTTCTTTTTCACCTCTCTCCCCCTCTTCTAGTTCTTCACCTGGAGTCATGCTCTGAGACTTTTTTGTGTTGAAGCATTTCTGTGTTTCTCTCATCGTCGTGATCCATGTTGGTAATTTTACTTTCATTTAGGTGACGTGCTCGAGAGGATGCCTGTCGTGGCCGTATTAGTGATGCTGTGTTGTGGCACCAATGGTTAAACGGATAGGACATGTGCAGCATCGTCACCGTCACGTTTTACATAAGCCTCGCGTCAGCCAAGTCCCCCTGCAGGTTGATTCATGTGCAAACATTATTCCGCACATAAGCGCGTAGAATCGGAGGGCGTTTTTTGGTGAAGTTGTCTGTTCTCGCCGCCCGCCGCTCGCCTGCTCTGTCTCGTCTCCCTTGGTGTTTATTTTTCGTGACAGTCCTTCCTGAGCCTCCTGTTCTCGTTCCGTCCTGCTTCCTGGGTACATTCCCCCAGTGTCGAAGGAGAGAGAGAGTATTTATTCATTTTTTTCCCCTCCCTCTTCTAGCCATTCGCAAACACAGAACAGAACACTCTCCAGCTTCATCGAGTCACCCAGGCAGTTGAAGGTCAGGAGGATTCGAAGGAAGTGCAGCCACGTGTCAATAAACACCAATCCCCCATCACAACACAACTCGTCAAAACAAAACTCACAAAAAACATTGCCGAACGAACGCCTTTCAACGCAACCCGGTGTCAAACTCCGCAAAAGGCGACTTGAAAGAGGGACTGAGTGAAGGGAGGAAAAAAAATTAAACATGTCAGTTCTTCAATTTCACGCAAGGCTGAATTGCATCATTGCAGCATATCCCTATAATAAAGAGCCTGGTGGTGGGCATCATAATTACCTCTTCTCCGCCATGTTATGGAGCCTTTTGCCATACCTTTTCCTCCAGGAGTTTGGTTGGTACTATCTAGGGAAAGGCATGCTAGATGGTTTGATCTTTGGGCTGTCAGAGTGAGTGAGTGTGTGTATGTGTGTGTGTGTGGGAGTGTTGGTATAATATCTTGGCAGAGGTGCAACAGTAGCAGTTGACCCACAATGTCCCTCAAGTTCACCCCAAGCCATTTAAGCCACTGCCACTATCGTCAAGGCTCTCTCTGAGTCTCTGGTCTTCCTCTCACTCATAGGAAGTAGAAAAGGATAAAAAAAGACCCAGGCAGCAGCCAAGGACACCTGTCACACCAAGAGGCCCCGTGTCGAGCATCCTCAAACCTGATCAATATGGATCCAGCACGGGGTCCCTGTGCCTTGATTGCCCTAACACACTTATTTACATGCGCGCTTACTGAAAAAAAATTGTCCAGCATCAGCATTGCGCTGCTGGGCCGCGGCAGCCATTAGCTTTTTGATTGCATTACTGACCGTAAGCATGATTGATGCAGTCGTGGCCTAAGAGGAGAGAAAAAGGAAAGAAGAAGGGAGGGGAGGGGAGAAAAAGATAAATCAATCCGCCTGGCAAGTGGAGATGTTGTTTTGGATCAAAGAAGAAAGAGGACATGCTGAAGGTGCAGCTTAATTTTAGCAACAGAGACAGTGGTGGAGACTGCCGAAACACGACAGATCGAGCGAGGAAAGGGAGGAGAGGGGTGCGGGTGTGGGAGTGTGTGTGTGGGGGGGGGGGCAAGCTGAAAAGTGATGACTTTTTTTCTAAATGCTGTTCCGAAATAGACTGTCAAAGCCCGTTTTCAAATCGCCTCTCGCGGTAGAGTTAAAGGCCCAGCGACATCTCGGCTCATGTGTCATTGGTCCGCCATCTGAGTCACACAGTGGAGTTACGTAAAATGTGGCTGTTAGACTCGCTCCTTCTTGGTTCTTTTTTTCCATGAGTAATGCCACTGTCAGGGTAAGGAAGAACATGGAGAACACACTGTTGGGAGAAGTGAGCGTTAACACAGCGCTAAGCACATGTCTCTCAGCTCGCCTGCTGGACACTATCATTCACTCACATAACATACACACACCCAGGCATGGGCCTACCACTTTAAGTGCAGTCAAATAAAGCAAGCCCTTAAGATGTATCCGTACATAAATAGTCAATGACAGGACCTTGAGGCATTTGCAAAGTATTACGTGGTTGCGCATGTTTCATGCATGTTGGGTGGTATGTGAATGAACGAAAGCATTGCCGCGCTGTGAATCACATACCATGTGCTACGGAGGTGCATGGGTTATACGAGCTCCCTCTGAAAAACCCATTAGGCTCAGAGGTTCCTCAGCAGTCATCCCATTTACGGCGCAGGTGTCAAGTGTGGGCACGTTGGCTGTGTAATGACATGTCGCGGCGCAGGTGGAACAACGGGTTAATGTACCCCTGCGTGGGGAGAGGAGCACCTCGTAACATGTGAACCCAGCAGTAGCAGCTGATGAGTGAGTCCCCTCCAGGTCATACTAGCCATACTGGGAGGACACTCCAGCACCGCAGTCTACCAGCATGATGACAGAGAGAGAGAGGGGGAGAGAGAGAGCAAGAGAGAGAGAGAGAGAGAGAAGAGAGCGAGGGAGATGCTTTGGCAGTGTGTTCTCACTTGAGTGTCTGATGGCACAGTTGTGCTGCTTCAGTCTTTTCCGCTCACTTCCTCTCCCCTCTTCCTTCTCATTTGAGTTCAGTTTCAGGGCAAGAAATGCAAGTCATTTGCAGCGTCCCATCATGTGTGAAAGAAGATGAGCCAATCAGGCCAGCGAAAGTGATTCCAGTAATCCAGCGCTGCCTTGTTTTACAAGAGGCATAATTGGTCAGATAGAATAAAATTGCATTGAGTTTTTGAAGTGTGCACAAAATATAATGACCAGATACTTCAAGCATACAATGCAAAACTTTCCGATTTCTTTCATTTTGTGTTTTCCTCACGAAACCCCATATAGACGGACCACTCAAAGAGTCCAGCATGTCTGTCACACTGCATTAGAGAAACTCGGGCTCTTCAAATTATTGAAGGGCACACGAAAAGACACAGAGCGACATGTAGGCAGGTACAAGACTCCAGCTCTGTCCCATCAGGACCCTTCTGGAGGAGGAGAAGGAGGGGAGGGGTAGATCTGGGTTTATTTATTTTTTTATTTTTTTTTGGGGGGGGGGGGGGGGGGGGGGGGCATCATTGGATCATCGTCTGACGTATGTCTGGGGCAGTGCAGGTTTTTAGGCAGGCCTCATTAATAACCGTCTAGACTTCCTCCCCAAACCCCAGGCACCGAGGGAAAACACTGAAATACCAGGGCTGAGCAGCTTTCACGTCAGATCCTCCCCCACGCAGCTGATGCCACACAGGGCCTCCTCTGACAAGTGTGGACTTGTGCTCCCCTTCGGCAGGCCACTGACCCTAAGACCAGCTTCACCTCAGGTAGATAGAGGGAGAGAGAGAGAGGGAGAGAGAGAGTGTGAGAAAGAGTGAGAATTACAGGGCCCTAATTTCATTGACGGGCAACTGGCAACGAGCAAAGTAACGAGCAACAATTAAAGTCTGTTGCGCATGAACTAAAGCTAATTTAATAACTTGGCGAGATCACTTTGCTAATTTAATATCATGAGCAACATCCTAGGCGCAAACATGGATGGGTCAGCGCAATGCTCCCCACGCACCACACGATAGCTTTACGTCATGCACAACGGACTTTTGCTCACTGCCCACAGTGTCCAGAGGCGGAGATAGAGAGAGACGAAATGGAAAATGAGAGCGAGAAGAGGAGAGAGAAATAGAGAGGAATGGGGGGGTGGGGGCAAGCGAATAGGAGATAGGGTTTAAGGCCTACAGAGGACACAGAGGCAGCTTTTAGCGGCTCCTCTTCTCGCCACTCTCACACATGAGAATGGCACCAAGTAAATAGCAGGCAGGCAAGTGAAGGGTAATCGGGCAGAAAGGATCTGTGAGGTCATGTTACTGAGACAGACCCAGCTCCTCTCGGAGTGGCCCACTTCGGAGCCGAGATTGAGTTTGCCCCGCACCGTGGAATCGGGGAGATTTCAAGCGGGTGGCGTTCAAGGTCTGAGATACTGCTTTCCCTGTGCACACATCTACATTTTTCTGACATCTATCAGAATTACCTTACAAATGTAGGACATGTTTTTCACTGTGAGAGACGTATTCCCCCCCTGCAGCCCACTGAATGGCAGTGATGAAGCGTCTTTCACTGCACTGCCAATTACCACTTGATGATAACTGACAGCCTTCGCGGCAGTGAACTGCACCAGGACCGTGATGGCCGTGCGCACTGCTGTGGACCGGTGATTGGTCCATCTGTAGGACATGTACTGACTTGATGGAGTGGATGACTAAGTTCCGACGAGTGTGATTATCACTGAATCAGGTCTTCTGAAGGTCGTATTTGGAGGAGTTGTTCACAGGGGGAAAATAAAGAAACAAAACAAACAATCGTGTTTAAATTCAAGGCGAAAGCTGGCTGGGGTCTCACGCATCCTAACACTATGTGATCTTAATACCCATCAGAAAGGCATGAGCGTTCATTTCAATTAGACCCTGCCGGTAATTTGTTGGTAAGTGCATTTGCCGGAGCGCAAATTTCCTGGGGTCCAGGCGGCTATATAATCGTCCCTAATTGCCAATGAAATCTGGGTATGTAAACAATGGCAAGGTCCCCGGCAGCGCACAGAGACAACGGAGTGAAGCGATTGGGGGGATGGCATGCCACACTTTCTTTCGATCCTGTCCCTCTCCCTGATTTTGAGATGAAGCCAGAGAGAGAGAGGGGAAAA
>NC_045160.1:13489120-13536620 GCF_900700415.2 Clupea harengus | reverse complement strand
GCTCTCAAAATTGAAGTCAACAATGAACTTCACTTTTTTCTCACCATGGCCTGGTTAAACAATGCTCAGCTATGCAGAGAAGCCTCACACAATCTTATTAATAGCTATAGCTTCTGCGTGTTTTTGTCACCTGTTCCCCAATGACATTGCCAGAGGGACTCCCAGGCATGTTTATTAATTGTGCGTACCAAGTAAACAGTTTTCTGGCTGAGAAATTAGTCCGAGAAAACAGTAAACAAACTGTGTGTCCCTAAGCCTGTTAGCCACTCCCGCACAGATGCTAATTACTGCTAATTTTGCCTTCCTTTTAATAGATTTCTTCTGACTCGGCAATGGCAAACGTTGTCAGGTCAAATTGATTGGCACCTGCCAGCGAGGTAGTCTGAAACGCTCCCTGTCCCCATGGATAGACGGGTTCTCTGGGGAGACTACAGCCCTGCCTCTGCGGCTCTGGAGCTACCCTTCCTTTGTCCTTCAAAGAAGAGAGTCTAAAATCAATTCCCCGTTATTGTTGCTTGGAATCCACACATACAGTGGGGAAACAGGAAATGCCAACTAGAGCGTCTGGATGGGGGAAGGGCTTGTACGTCTAAGGTTTCCAGCAGGGATCAATAGGAGAGAAAGGCAAAGAAGGAGAGAGAGAGAGAGAGAGAGAGTTTGAAGAAAAAGAGAGAGAAAGAAAGAAAGAAAGAAAGAAAGGGGGAGTGAGAGAGTAAGAGTGAAGGAGAGAGAGGGGACGACAAAGAACAGTAACAGCTGCTGTTTCCCAACACAGAATAAATAGTAGATTGTGTCAGCTAATCTCGCCCCCTTTTTTGACACAAATTTGAATCACACTGAGGCCTTATTTCTCAACCAAACTGCTTGTGACCGAGACCATTTATATTCATGGTTCCAAACAGCAAGTTTTACTTTTAAATAAGGAATAAGAGAGGAAATAAAGTGAACATCTGTGCTCAATTTGCCCTCAGATCTCTTCCCTTATCGCTGGGGACACAGAGGGGGATTTAATTTATTTCTGATCCCACCTCCACATTACCCCATTTTGTCATCCAAACCACAGGCTGGCTCAAGTGGCCCTTCTGGGCTAGAATTGAGTTCCGAGAGGTCCTCTCCTTGGAAAGGAAAACGGTGGTGGTAATCACAGCTCTGGAGCTGGGAGATGAAAAGTGAAGTGGCCCAGCTTCGTGTGGGTAGCCCACTTGACCTTAAAGACCATTTTAGATCAAGCAGGTAAAATGAAAAGCTTTGAAGCGGCAATCAAGTAACCCAGTGCACGTGGAGAGTCATAGTGCCATGATTGCGAGGCTGGCTTCGTGATGCCTTGTTTGGTTGTGTTTTTATGTTGTTGGTGCCTAGGTTTATTTTTTCTGTGAGATTCTCCCCATGTGTTCAATACACGTCAAAGAAAATATTGCCACAGTAAAGGTCAAAACTAGGTCTCTCTGTATTGTGTATTCTGTCAAAAGGCATGTTTGCACAAATGAAGAGTCGGGTTGGGAACATGACAGTTTGGAGAGAGTGTTCTGTTCTTCATTCGTTGAAAAATACAAAGCTAAAACTAAGTTATGTTTCTATGGGTTGCTCCACCACCATCAGCAACAGAGCCAACATATTGTGATCAATGGAGTCATGACCGCAAACATCTAATTAGTACACGACTATACGTAACATGAAGAATCCTGGTATGACGGCTGCATGAGTTATTAGTTGTCCCTGTTCACAGCATTTGTGTGAAGTTGTAAGTGCCAGTCATAATAAAGAACAGCACACCTTAGTATGAGAGAGTGCAATGAAGAGAGCTGCAGCCTAAATTAGAAGAGCCTCCAGAGCATCTCTTTGCCTGGGGTGAAAGTGCTGCAGGGTGCAGCTTCAGGGGAGAACAACAGTCTACTTGCCAGAGGGTTCGTGGTTACAATGGAAAATGTCAAAGAAGACAGGAGCCTCATTAAACATTGTACATGTACAAATATAACATAACCTGCAGTTCATACAACCAATTGTCATGTTTCTTAAAGTGCCCCTAACATGTACATGTCACTTGTGAGCTTAGGGCTATCCACTGTTTAAAAATGTATGTTCTGGCACACTGCAATGCTGTATGACATAACTGCTATGAATAACGGATACATTTAAATGTATGTTATATTTAGGGATGAGAATCGAGAACCGATTGTTTGGAATCGTCAGCCAAATTCTTTAACGGTTCTGCTATCGGTCCTTTGTGGCGTTGCGCATGCGCGAACTTTTTTTTTTGTTTCTTCTTCGGACTGCAGCAAACATGGCAGAAGCGTTCTAAAGTTTGGCTCTATTTCACACGACAAAAATGACACCTACGCCACTTGTAACCTGTGTAAAAAGTCTATTTCGTCGAAGGGAGGAAATACAACAAATATGAATACGCATTTGAACACACAGCATGGAATTAAATTACAGGAATGTCATGTCTTCGATGCATGCAGCAGCTCAGCTAATATCGGCGCTTCATCTCTTTCTGTCCAAGGTAAACTCTTCAAAAGTGATCACAACCACTCACTGTGTGAAGCAATTTGCCTTTATTGTGTGTAGTCGATCAAGTTATCTTCTGTCCCTTCGTTTGAAGCATACATTTTAGCTCCGGCATTGGTCTCCCATTATTGATCACTTCACGTTTGGATTGAAAGTCCAGTTTTGAGATGTTTGATCGTAACGGTGTTAATTATCGGAGGGCGTGTGTTATCAGCAAACGTTCGCGTTTTCGTGTCAACCCATTATTAAACTGAGCATATCGTCTTTTAATCCATTATTAAACGTAGCATATAGCTACGCTAGCTTGGCTATAGAATCTTCCATTTTCAGCCCCCTACATTGAGGCAGAGGTAGTGTTTGCCTCCCCTCTTAATGTGGCTTTATGTCAGCTCAGCAAATTCAGCGATTTTGTTAGTGCCATTTGTTTCATTGTGTAAACCAGCTTTCACTATATAGATAATCTCCATTTCCATCCAATTTAGCTGATGACGAGTCAGACCGGTTCAGAGGCTGGTAGTCTGTCTGGGTCACAGGCTACAGCTAGCACGTCATGTACACATCTAGCCCATCCTTAATTCGAGGCTGGGAAAAATAAAATTACCGAGGAGAGGATCAACGAATGTCACCGAGCAGTGACTAAGTTTGTGGTGAAAGGTTTGCACCCTTTTACTACGGTAGATGCCCCAGATTTTCGTTAGGTTAATTTCTAGGAACATGTTTAAATTAAACAGAATACATTTTATTTAAGTTATGTAAGTTTTATTTTAAGTTCAAGAGGAATATGCATAAATGTTTTTGGTTATTTAATTTTTGTTTAATGTGTATATACATACTGTATATGGTGTGTGCAGCATTATAGAAAATTATATAAAAGAAAATTAATGTAAATAAACTCGTTTGTGCTCTTTTTTTTCACCCCTTGCCCAATAAGAATCGATAAGGAATCGAATCGATAAGCAGGAATCGATAAGGCATCGGAATCGTTAAAATCTTATCAATTCTCATCCCTAGTTATATTTGAATGTATGTTATATTTGAATGAATGGTTTACAAAGCCTTTACAACCTCAGTGTAAACAAGTTACATAAACATCATTATAGTGACATAATTGGTGTGTTCTGTACACGGACCTCATTAGTTTCATGAAGTAGAGACTTTCTAGTGCTCCCTTAACTGCAGTGCAAGAGTGTTGTCATCAGGAGCATTGCATGATAATGTGATGGAAACTAGCTCAGCTGCATGCATGAACAACTGTGGACATAAATCTTTAAATAATGAGTAACAATTATTTTTTTCTGCTAAAAATGTAGTCCACACATAGAGACCTGATAAACTGTGAAAGAATGGTTGCCCAATTAACAGAATAGCATTAGGTCTTTAGAGATAACCAGGTCCACAGAGGACTGGTGCATTTAGGCTCGTGAGGTTTATGGACCTGACGTCATTAACCTCTGTTGGCACAGCTGTGATAAAGAAAATTCTGCCTTTAAGAGTGAATCTAATGTGACTAAACTTTCAAGTGATGGTTGCCTTTATTGGAAAACGATGCTCAGCAATAATAATTTCTTGCTCATGTAAGCATCATACTAATCATCTTACTATGCCATTGAGAACACATAAACACATTTCCATTTTGGAGAATGTGATTCTTTTTTTAAATTCAATTAGCCCTTTAGAGTGATGGGTCGTTCAGCAGTTGTTGTTTTTTCTTCCTCTCCTCCTCCGAAACATAATTTTCAGTTAGTGCTGCAGAAGCAAAAACTGAGGGACTGAAACACGAGGGAAATCCACACAGTGGCATCACCCAGGAACACATTAATGTAGTGTGGGGAAGGGCCCTGTGAATAATATCACTTCAACTCAGAGGGTTTGGCTTCTGGGCTATTAAGCAATCACACACGTCCATTAGCCAGTCTATTCGAAGTCATGCCATGTCCCAGCCTAATCAAAACCAATTAAAGTGCCCCCTTTCAATGGACTATACCCAGGAGACACCAGAGCTCGGAGGATATCTTTACATTTTTCTGCCTCCATTTCCCCCAAAAGAATCGGAGAAGAAAACATCGCAGCAGGAGTTCTCCTGAGTAAAAGAAAGGGGGTGAAAATAACACAGATATTCTATTTAAAAAAAAGGAAGTCTGGTTACATCATCTCATTCAGTTCCCTTCAACCTGTTCCTTACTATCGGAGAAGAAAACATAACAGCAGGAGTTCTCCTGAGTAAAAGAAAGGGGGTGAAAATAACACAGATATTCTATTTAAAAAAAAAGGAAGTCTGGTTACATCATCTGATTCGGTTCCCTTTAACCTGTTCCTGTTTACATTAGTTCCCTTTTTCCATCTTCACATGGAAACTGATGGAGATAATTTCCAAACACTGTTAATGACTTAAGAATATAATAATCAAGTGCCTTGTATTATTAATTCCTTGTATGAATCATGTGCTTATGAAAACAGAAACATGGCTTTTCTGTGTTTCTGTGTGCGTGTGTAACTTAGAATATTAGGTGCCACCAGAAGAGATAAGAAGGGTCGAACTGTGCTTCTTCCAACCTTGCAAAACTTCCATCCTTGCCTCGGACGTGAGAAATCCACCACGTGGTTTTCCCTGCTGAATGCTCAACTTCTGTCTATATAAACCTTGTGCGATGTGTTTATCATTGTTTCACTTTCAGCCTTGTGCTGTGAGTGAGCCCGATTGCAATTGTTGTTTGTCTAATAAATATACTTAGTTACCTCAGGACTCCGGAGCTGCATATAAGTGTATTTATCATTGCTTCACTTTCAGCCTTGTGCTGTGAGTGAGCCCGATTGCAATTGTTGTTTGTCTAATAAATATACTTAGTTACCTCAGGACTCCGGAGCTGCATATAAGTATATTTATTAGACAAACAACAATTGCAATCGGGCTCACTCACACTCACGTCCGAGGCAAGGATGGAAGTTTTGCAAGGTTGGAAGAAGCACAGTTCGACCCTTCTTATCTCTTCTGGTCTAAACATGCTCTTGTACATATGCAGACTAAGTGGCACCTAATATTCTAAGTTACACACGCACACAGAAACACAGAAAAGCCATGTTTCTGTTTTCATAAGCACATGATTCATACAAGGAATTAATAATACAAGGCACTTGATTATTATATTCTTAAGTCATTAACAGTGTTTGGAAATTATCTCCATCAGAAACCAAGAAATATCTCCCTTATATTACACAATGTGAGAGAAATTTGTCATTAAACCAATAGTTCCTGTTTCATTGGTGAGGATAGCCTATAACAAGAAATCGAAAAAAGGAACCAAAATCAGGCTGTCTGATAGCCTGGGTGCCAGCACAAACTTAGCCCACAACATTTGAGGTCGGGAAGTTCGGTCTGGCATTGCTCCGTTGGGGAGAAATGATGCCCGACCTGAAGCTGTTCAAACCAATCAAATTGTCAGGGCGGGCTTTATACGATGATGGACAGATGGTCAACAGTAACGTAATCAGCCACGTCACCAAAGAGCGCTTGGTTTGAATTAGTTTTCAACAAACATGGCTGCCGCTGGAAAGCTGAGAGGTGTAGACAGATTCTGCCATCAAGTCTGTTTTAGAAGACATCGACAGCGCATTCATTTTGAAAGAGGAACAGAGAAACGCGATCAAGGTATTTGTCGATCGAAAAGATGTTTTTGCCGTCCTTCCTACGGGATGCGGTAAAAGTTTAATTTATCAGCTGGCCCGGTTCACATACTACGTTGCTCTGATTGGTTGTAGGTCTATCCAATTGAGCGAAGAGGCATTTTTTTTCCTGGTTCGGTTGAAACACGCCCCATAATCACAGCCCAATGGAGCAGTATCAGACTCATATTCTGACTAGAATTATGAGTATGACAACGTCAGGCTAGCTGTCTGAGTATTTTTCATAATATCAAAAGGAACCCTGATTTAAAGCACAACCCTACTATTCAAGACCACTTTTACAGTTACATGCTTACCACGTGTGTTTTCAGCTGTCATGTTGACTAATGGTAGTCCTGAGTGAAAGCAGGCGATGATTTAAGTGAATGAAAACATACCAGCTTGCCTGACCTGGAGAAAAAGTTGAAGAAATATTGTTGCCTGTGCTTCCTACTGTACCTATGGGAGATTATCAAAGCACTTGGAGTGTGTGCAGAACACACAGAGACAGGTTCCATGTGGTAGCATAAAGGGAGGATGACATGATATATTGCTTGACTAAGAGAGAGAGAGAGATAGAAGGTGGATAGAAAGGAAGAGAGAGATGGAGAGAGAGAGAGCAGCCTTTCTCCCCGTGAACAGGAAGCAAAGTTTTAAACCCACAGAGGCACCTGATTCGAGCTTCGTGGCAGCTCGACTATAGGGGCTTTTATTTTTAGAAGTCAAACAACAGGAAGGGAAAAGGGGGCCAACTCTACCTGGCACGTAGTGCTGGAGAGATGACACAGACCCAGTGGAGAGCGAACATGAGAGAGAGTGGGATGGAGGGAGAGAAGGAGATTTGGTAGGGAGGAGGTCACCCTTCTCCTAATCCAAAGGAGGAGTGGAGAAACTTTCATCTGTCCTCCACAGGGGAGCCAGGGAGGGTGCCCTCTATGCCCCTGACAGCGATGGAAATTTATTATGTAGGTCATCCCTTCCATCTGTAAAAGAAATACGCCTGGAATAGCAAGATCACAGGTGTACAGGTCTTTGGGAAACTCAAACAGCAGCAGTCCTCATTTGTTATCACTTGTGTTGGTTTAAGACACACATCTCGATCCCCCTCGCAATCTCCCCCCAGAAACATGCAATACATGGGCATGGGCTTGTAGAAACATCAAAGGCTGGCTGGGTTTCAAAGATACCTGCAGATTTGCTCTCATTGTGACTAATTCCTATATAGATCAATAAATCACCTCTTCAAAAATGTATTAAAAATGTACATCCAGACTTCCAGACTTGGGAAAATGGTCAAATAAAAAGAAAAATTTTGATTACATTGGGTTTTGGGATTTGGCTCACCCCATCTATAATTGTGTGTGTGCTGTTCTACTCACAGAATTATTATTACATTATCATCAATCCCGCTTCCCCCACCCAGCTCCCCCCGATTCCCATTTCCTGGTGGAAGGGATACACTTAAAGCTTTATGCGTGACTATCACATGAGCCGCTTCGGTCCTGTTTATGACTATGGCCATAAATACAAGATCTTGAATAATTTATTTGGTCGGCACATCCCCGCACAGCAGGAGAGGCCCACATATGATGAGCTAAGGAACCCATGGGTCCCCCAGAGAGCAGCTGACTCGAGGTCGGATATGGTCTGGGTCCGGACCGGATTTGGTGCTCATCATAGTGTCTTAGTGCCAAATGAGGAGCAGCTCCCAGAATCAGTGGATGTGTCTGTTTGTAAAACTGCAAGGCTTAGGAGGGAGAAGACCTGTCTGGCCCCTTCGTCCAATAGACGAATGGCTGACAATTGGCAGACGGCTGGCAGGATCTCAGGCACAGCCCACATTAACACGCAAACAGCAGCTTGACCACAAATGCCCTTCAATACCTCTTCTTGCACTTCCAAAAATAAACCCGAGCTATTTATAAGGAGCGGGGAGGAAAATCTAGTTAAGGGCAAACTTCCAGAGCTGTCACATCAGCATCACCCTTGATTTTTTCCCGCTCTTTGGGATGCAACAATGATTATTACGCTGGAAACATCATTGGGCAAAATTAGAAATGGAGCAAGGAAAATCACATGGTCCCCTGAGCCCCCATTCTGATTGATGTGTTTAAAATATGCATAAGGAAAACGGCTCTCGAATGCTTACTGGTCAGGGTTTGCTCCCTAATCAAGGGAAAATGCCCTTCGTGGATAAGCTGTCATGGCAACCGAATGATGGTGGTGGCATGAAACGCTTAGCGAGGCAAGGTCCAGGGTGATCCACAATCAGATACAAAGCCCATCGTGACGAGTAGTTAACCTTACACTGACTTTTATACCATCACAATACTAACAGACATACACTTCATTTCATCTTTCTCTTGTGAGCAAACTTATTCTTATTCATAGTGTGCACTGAAAAGTCATGCAATTACTGTTCATCATATATGAGTGCATTAGTGAGCATCAAATTAAATTTCAGAGATGCCGTATTGAACATGGTATCTTTTGATGCAACCAATTATGTGTATTTAGTTTAATGTAAGGCATGTAGCCTCAAACCACATCACAGAGATGTAAATGTGATCCGGGCTCCCGCTGCCACAGGACGCTGTGGATTTGATGTGAGAGGGAGTTATTTTTACCACAGATTTGGGTCAAGAGGTGTTATTTTTAAATACTGCTCCCCTCTTCGCCAATGTTTGTGAGCCACAATAAATGTACAGTTCTACGTAATAAGCATTGTTGATGCCCTACTAAAGGGAGAAAGAAAATCCATTCTTTTCCTGTGTTCTTAGTCCTTCCTCCTGCACAGCAGACTTCTACATCCAGTCTGAGCCAGAAAGACCTGAAAGACCAGAGAAGCCAGTGTTTCCCTTCCCTATTGTGGCACACATGACCAATTTTGTAATCGTTTCACCGCAGCTTCCGTGTCAATACCAGCTTCCTTTTCAAAAGTGTGTCTGTAAAGACTCACAGTGCTGTGCACGTCCTCAGCCGAGTCACGTGACAGCATTGTTTGGCATTGAGGAGAAATGTGCGCTCAATTATTTCTCGAACCATGACTGTCTGCAGCTAATTCAATGGCACTGGTACTGTGATCCCCTTCTCCTCTCCTCCTCTCCTCCTCTCCCCTCCTTAAACCCTTCCTTTTTTCCATTCCAAGAATTGACAGAGTTCTCATCAAAAAGTTGGACACAACAGGAAACCTCTCACACTAAAAATCCAATTTGGGGTTCTTGGGGATTATGAGAATGCATTCTGTGATTAAAGAGCTCTCTGCTCGCATGGTTGCTGAAGACATGTCATGGATAGTTGGAGAGAGGGGGTCATTAATTAAAATCAGTTTTCAAATAAAAAAAAGGTCACCCAAGGCAAGCATATATGATGACAAGTAACTAATAATTTGGTTACAGTTTCTTGGTTGATTTCAGACTACTGCCGTAGTTCATTTGGCAACCCTTGGCCGTCGAGAGTTTTTAAGTCTCCTTTCCTTTTAAAACACAAACAAAAGGTGTCTCGGCATAGATATCTCAGAAGCCTCCCCACATAAGTTTTATTAACACGCTGCCTCCCCTTGACAATCCAATTTGGGAGCACCTTATCTTGCCTCCACCAAACGTTGCGTGATGGTGCAGCCTTACTCATTTTTATGGCTCCTGGTATGACAGAGGTGAGCCGGAAACAATGTGGATGATTCTCTCCGCAATCAGACGGACATAAACCCTTTTCCGTTTTAGATATTATGAATTGGACTCAGACAGTGTACTGAGCGAGCCACTTTATTTGGCGTCTTATCAGCGGCACAAATATGGAGCAGTTTTGAAATGTCATCATCTTTAAAGAAGGCAACATTTTTTCCACTCTTCCTATTTTTTCCCTCCGTCCAATACTAATCTGGATCAGAAAAAAATGTTTTTGTGGTAGGGCTGCCACTGTGAAATATACAATTCAATAGCATTCAGTGATGGCTGTTGGGTGAGGTAGCATTTACAATTCCTAGTGTATATTCCTCAAGGGAATGTATTGCTCTTATATTGCTCCGAAAAACAGTATTTCCAGGGATTGCCTATATTTGTTTTGGCTAACTTTTGAAATTGAATAATGAGTAATACCGAGTTTGGCTTCCAACCAAACGAAAAGGTGCTCTGTCCTCGTGTCCCTACCTGTTATGGTACTGACTTCTGTTTTTCTGTTTTTTGTAGCGCACATTTGCCTCTCAGGACTTAAGTGCAGTCGGCTCTTTCTGAATCGCTCAAAGCTGGCCCTGGTTCATTGAGCATGTGCTAGTCACCGTGTGAATGACCGCCTCCTCTCTCCCGCTTTCCAACATTTTCATTTCAGTTCATGAGCCAGCGCAGGGCTGTTTGTGAATTCAGCGATCACAAACTCCACGTGACAGCACATTTCTTCAACTGGAGCCAGAGCCCAACATTTTTTTTTGCAGGCCCGACGTCAGAAAGAACCATGTGCAATTGTAATTTCTCTGGTGATCTAAGGCATAGGAACTATTTACTGAATTTAAACGACCCCCCACCCTCCTCCCCTATTGAAATTACAGCACGCCTTTTCCCGAACAAGGACATCCATCATTCATACGAATGCTCCCTGATGGCCTCGCCTGGTTGACCGCGATGTTCCTCCCATTGGTCCCTGAAATGGACGCCATTAGAATAATTCCCGCGGTGGAGGCATAGTGTTTTACCAGCCAAGCGTGTGATTTCTGCTAAAGACTAAACCAATGTGCACAGGGTGAATCAAGCAAGAATGTCTAAATGTTGAGTTAAAAATGCATATGGCATGCATTTGGAAAATAAATCCATCTTCCAACTTCTCAATATTCAACACACACACACACACACACACACACTGGCCGTTTTAATAACAAAGTGTCCCAGTTGGCTCATCAACTGGCTGTCCAGCAGTCCCTGTGTTGGGCATGATCCTATCTGCTTGCAGCCCTGCGGCTGATGTTGGTCTGTTTCTGTGTTTGCCACGGCTCTGAGCCGCGTGTATTTACTAATATTAGCGAGAGTGCCAGAGGGGAGGGAAAAAATGCCAGAGAGGGCGGCTATTTTTACAAGCCGGCCTCTGCCCAGTCTCCTCCCTGCCCTTCCCATACGAAGCAGAGTGTGCCTGTGCCCCGTGGTGCCACACGTTGGCAGAACAAGGCTGCAGCACATCTCCCCCTGTCTCCACTGCCTCTCTTCCTTTCTCTCTCTTGCTGTCTTTATCTCTCCCCCTCTCTCTATCAGTCTTTTTCTACCGCTCTCTCTCTTCTCCTCTCTCTCCATCCCTCTCTCGCTGTGTAGTTTCCTCCCCACTCTCTCTGTATTCCTCTCTCTCCCTCCCTCCTTCTCTCATTCTCTCTCCCTTTTCTATCTTTCTTTCTGTCCACCTCTCGCTGTCTCCCTCTCTGCTCTCCTCCATGCCCATGCTTGTTTAGGGTCGATGTTAAATCACCAGGTGCCTGCTTCCTGCCCTGTCTCGCATGCCACCTTCTCTGCTCCTCCATAAGACAAGCTGACAGCTGCTGGCTGCAGGAAGGTTGAACCTTAAAAAAAGGAAGAGAAAACAGTACCAGGGGTTTGAGAACCACTGCTTTGTGCAACCAAGCTATTTTAAGAGCCTCGTTTTATGTGACTCAATTCAGCTGAGGCTTGCACTGCAAATGAACGCCGCTACTTGGCCTTTAAATAGCTTCTTGCACAGGGTATGCAGAAATCCATTCATACAGTCAGTGATATATAGTCCTCATTGACATTGCAGTGTTAATGCAGAGATGGGAGCCCCCACCCTCTCTCCTCTCCCTCACATGTGATAGCAAGGCCCAGTGGCTGAATGGGGACTGTTCTACTGTGCTCAGGGCAGGAGAATTATTTGACCGCAGATGTTTTTTTCCACACCACCTCTCTTGTCCTTTCTTTTTTTTTTACTAAAATCAATTATCTGTAGAACTGTTATCTTTCTATCTATCTATCTATCTGTCTAATCATAATAGACTCTGATTGTGTTGGATTTTTCGGTCTCTGCTGTTTCCAATATTTCCTTTCATATTTACCCGGTCATTTTATCCTGTCTTCCTATTGATTTCTGGATATTTTATCACATCTTTGCAAAAAAATCCCTTAATCTACTGTATTTGATCCTGGTTTTACAGTATGGTTTCATCGTTTCTCTTTTTACCTGTCACCTTGTACCTGAAATATCTTGTAAATGTCTCGCACTGAAACCGATGCAGGATACAGCTCATCATTGTCAGCATTTAATACCACAAGATATCGCTGCGTTTTCGTACCTTTTAGTTCCCTTTTCCTGAGAAGCTCCTTCAGGTCCCCTGAATTGGTAATGGTGAGAAATGTTTCTCTCAGCGATGAAAAGGCCTGTGGCGGCAGTTGTGTATTTTTAATATTTCCTCTCCTGTTATTTCTACAGTAAAGTCTTACACAATGCTGCTGGGATATGTGGAGTCTCTGAGGCCACGGAGGCAGAAGGCACGGCGTACGCACGCACATTGTCTGCAGTTGCTTCCAACTTCAAAGGGAGGAATTAGAGCTTTGAACCAAATATAATACATCAGAAACGATGAATATTTCTGCTTAAGTATGGAAATGAAATGTACGGACACTGTTTTCTGGGTTGATTAGCAGTGTTTGTGATATAAATACCATCACGAACAAGTAAAGCAAGCAAAAAATATATAATTTATAACTCACTGTCAAATGCGATTTTGAAGTTTAGGGGCTGGGCTGCAGATAGTACATGGCTACTGTGGTGCTTCTGAGTGCCAAAACACTGCCACGACACATCCTTTAATCATTAGCGCTACAAAGCACTGAGGTGTGATAGATGGTGACACTCTAAATGCATGGTAGATTCCCTGTGCAGATCATTTGATAATTCAGTCTTTCTCTTCTGCTTTAATTTGCCCGAGCATTGATCTCACAGTTCAAACATTGATCCTGGAGTGTTGAATGTTATCCGTCATGTGCAGGTGTCGAGGTGAGTTAGAATTATAGCATTGTACAGCAACCTCACTGGCTGATGAGATAGGGCCCTCATTTCATAGGGCAACCAGCTGTGAGCTACGCATGTGACGCAATGATCAAAGAAAGAACTTGATAAGAATTGTTATTTGCATGTAGGATGCTAGAGTAGCGGGAAACCTTTGTGGGGCAGGTGAAATGGTATATTAATTTGTGGGTGTGCTGTTGAATTTGTGTCTTTTGAGCCAATCATATCAACAGGAATTCTGACATGTGCTGTGATGATGAGCCACTTATCATTTGTTTCGTTCAGGTCCAACAGACATCAGTGCATGTTATAGAAATATTTAAACTGTTAAATTGTCATGGTGAACTGGGGCGACAGTGGTACAATGGTAGAGAAGTCGTTAAGTAATCAGAAGGTTGCTAGTTCGATTCCCTGTCGAAGCGTCCTTGAGCAAGACACTGAACCCCTAATTGCTCCTGATGTGCAGTGTGCCATCAGTGTAAATGTAAAATGTGTATACATTGTAAGTCGCACATATGTAAGTCGCTTTGGATAAAAGTGTCTGCTAAATGAGAAGACAGGAACAGAACAGAACATACAGGCTAACACAGAATTGAGAATGGGATGTAAATGTATACTCCGCATCCGAGGAGGCTTACTATGTTTCTAGCCTACATCATATAGACATTGAATAATTATTACTGTAGTCTATCTGATGGTAGTGATTCTTGTTTGACACTATGACTATTACAATGATTCTAATTGTATTTGACATAAAACAGCTTTATGTGGTTGGTGCCTCTAATTTCAAGCAACATTACAGAACTCTGGCAGACCCGCTTTGAAATGTCAACTGATATGTCAGTCTCAGTAGCCCATGTTAGCGACAAAACATAATTAATGAAAAGTGAAAATGAAACGAATATTGAATGAGTACTGTAAAATACAAAAACAATAATACTTGTCTGTCTCACTTTTTGTGTTGCACATTAAGGCCCAGATGAATGATGCTACTGAATTATTATCTTCAATGTCTGTGTGGTGTTGAGTGTCGTTGCATAGCCTATGAAGCCATTTGGTAACATATTGAGGCAATCTAGCGTGGAAGGTGACAGTAGGAAGTGGAGATCTCAATTCTCAAAGCCATTCCTGTGCTCCAGTACACTGCACAGCCCCAACACCTACACAGTTACACTCACAGAATGGGTGGAATGGAAGGGAGGTCTTACGTCACACTGACGAAGACATTGATGGTGACAGTGATGCTATACTAACACAATGAACTGCTACAGGACTTAAAACAGCCTAACCCAGACGAACCCAGACAAAACTAATAACAGTCCCATAGCTGATACCAGACACAAAAGAGAGGCGTGAACCACATTATACCAGAGCAGAACACTACAAATTACAGAATAAACAAACTCGACCTGCTGTGAGCAACCCATAGTCCCACGCTTAGCAGCATGCCAGAAGCTTCACTAACCCAAACACAATATTTTGTTGAGCGAAATGATCTGTCAATTTAGTAATTGAGTTGTCAATGTTGTGCTGTCAAACTGTATGGAGATTAGATCACATATGCCTGCCAGACGTTGTGGAAATCAAGATGCAGGTTATATTTCAAAGAAGGAAGTGGCAGAACTCCTTCCTCAAAACAATTTCCATGCTTACCTTTTTGATCAGACACATCCAAATGAGGCATCAGTCAGATCCCAAATAAATGTTCCCTAGTAATGAAGTTAGCTTCATGCAATGCCCTTCTTTTGTGCGCATAAGAAGCTGCGGAATGCATCCATCAAATTAGGGCCACCAGTGCCTAATACCAGTGCCTGGTGGAAGACAATTGCCGAAGTGTTTAATTTAGCAAGCGGCTAATTTCAGCACTTTGGGTCTGCATAGAAGAATGGGATTCGATCCACCTATGGAGGTGTCCGTGTGGCTGCATCCAGCCTTTGTATAAACTCACGTGTAATTGTTGAGCAGGAAGAATGTTATTTTTAGTTTGAGACATGACAAGAGTAATTACACAAGCTGTTGTAACATGGCATTTCGCTATCTCTCTTTTGACGAGGGCGTCAGGTCACTCTGCTAACTGTGTGCTACTGTGGCGTTAGCTGTGTTGTCAAGGCTACCGCATGCCGAATGATGTGGTGTTTTTTTTTTTAAACACCTCCAGCCTTCAACCGGTGGCATGGTTACCTTGGAATGTGCTGCTAGGCTCTGTTTGTTCTTCTTTCTTCCCTCTTGTTCCAATATAAACTTTATATCTGCTGTCAGAAGCCCAAGCTGCTGCTTGATGTGAGGAGGTATACTTAGCTCAACTGACAAGTGTCGAGTGAGAACAATGGCTCAATTTACCAGCAAAAGCAAAACAGCACTCAATGAATATGACAGAAATATTCGCTTTAGGTTTTAGAACTTCAGCTACAGTGCCTGTAAGTGCCTTGTTGTCTTTGTGGTTTGGCACAGGCTGCCCATCACAGGTAAAGTTTGCCTTTAAAAAAGGCTGGGCAGCCTAGAGCTGTTTTGCTAACCTATCCCTAGTTGTGTCATAGCCGTCACCGCCAAGCGATCAAAATATTCACCGCTTCCCTGCGGGAGTTGGTTTTTTGCAGTTACCTTTGCCAAGATGTTGGGCCCAGCCTGGTACCCCGCCGAGTGGCAGCCCGTGATTAGGCGAAGCGTAGCGATGGATGTCTCTTCTGCAGGGCGGCTGTAGGGACACACTGCATCGCTGGCACTGGGCCAACATCTGCCTGGTGGGCCCACAAATCAGTTTTGGAGCCAGGTGAGAGAGGGAGAGAGCGTGCGAGCAAGCGAGCCTTGCTGCCTGCCTGCACCGCAAATAGACAAAGGGAACTGCAGCAAACTGTTCTCGGTGAACGGATATGATCACTGTCTTGGAAAGCGGGCACTATGAATTATTCCACCTTTGCTGAAAACACTGCAAAGCTGAGTGTCTGAGGCTTTTGATTCCCTCACAGTTTCTGTGTTTGTTTGTGCCAAGAGTGGATAGTAATGTTTTGCATAGCAACCAACGCATTTCCCACTGAATTAAAGCACAGGAAACGTGTTTTTTTTTAGAAGTTTGTTATCCTCACACTCATCTTCCACTCAATGCACTTTTGGTTTTTAATTTTAAAACTAAACATGAACGCTCACTCAAATTTGTGTTTGTGCATAACATTGCATTGTCACCCCACACAATTCCTTATAAATATAATTACATAATTTAAAACCATTTATGTAAGTCTTGTTAATCCTTTTTTGAGGAATGTATTATACAGTCTTTTGCTTAGCTGTATATTTAATTGTACCATGTTTTAAAATGTCAGCACAAAGTAACCCCCACTATAATGTTTCAACAGCACTTTTTCCTCATCTCATTGAAGGGCGCCAAGCAAAGCAATGAGCAAAGTCTATGCATGAACTAAAGCTAATTTAATGACATGGCAAAATCATCTTGCTAATTTAATACCATGAGCAAGACCCTAAGCGCAAACCTGGGTGGGTCAGTGCAATGCTCCCCCATCACACGATAGCTTTAGTTCATGCGCAATGGGCATTTCCCATCAATGTAATCAGAGCCTCCACAGTGTTAAGCCACATTAACCAAAACACTGTGGTGGATTCATTAAGTCATCAAAGTCATTTAGAAGGTGTCTGACGGGAGGCTAGCTGGGTAAACACAAGCAGTGGGCCTGCTGTGCTGTCGAAAGAGAGGTGATGTAACTAGACCTATTTCATGAAAAGTTAAGCAACAGCAAGAAAATGTCTTAATTTCCCTAAATTGATTTCCTTAATAACGGGATGCATTCTACTGTATATGGGAAATATTTCATTTTAGCAGAGGAGCAATTATGGATTATGAAGAGGCAGGGGCGGAGATCCCATTTCGTTGTAGGGGGGGACAATACACGGTAACATTTCAGAGAGTAATTCCTGGGGGGGGGGCACAGGAAAATTGCAGATGACCCCGCCCCCGCCCCCTCCCCCCGCAACAGAGTTTTGCCATCTTTTTCACATGCGGATGACCCCGCCCCCCGCGACGAAGTTTTGCCATCTTTTTCACATGCAGGGACGTAATAACTCGTTTTTAAAATACACAGAGGAATACAAATGTCCGGCAAGGCAAAATCCCCGGCCGATTTTGGAATCCCTGCCAGACGCATTTTTTTAGGTCTCGAAAAGAGGACATGTCCGGGTAGAATTGTATTTACAATCACTGTTGGGGGGGGCAACTTTACGTCCCCCCCCCCCCCCCCCCCCCCGGGATCTCCGCCTATGTGAAGAGGGCCACGATCAAATTTTATCCCTGAGAAATTATTGTATACATTTTGCTGACTATGCTAACAGGTTGGTCAAACTCAATTAGCCAACACAAACTCTCTCCTCCCATCAATCTATCTTTTTGCACTCAGAATTCTGCCATAAAAAGTGACAGCTCGTTACAGCAATTACTAGTTTATTACTATACAAGTACAGCAGAGTGCACAGTATAGGCACAGATGATGACACCTAGTCAGTCACACCTCCATTCGTCATAATGAATTCAGTCTTCAGTGACGTGTACCTTATAAAGAAAACTACTGCGGCCCTGGTTATGTAAACAAAATTAAACAGTTAGAATGTAAAACAGTACCTTTGTTTTCTTTATAGTTTCTCTTTGATTTTTCAGATACAGTATTCAAATGGTTTTGTCCCACGGGGTATTTGTGTTTTCTGTTTTTTCTGTTTTTTCACGGTGCAGGCGAACACTCTGCTTGTAATGTGTCATTCAGAATCTGAGGACGATATCGCATTCGTGCCTTTGATCCTAGGAAGACCACAAGTAACAAGAAGCCCTTGAAAGGCATCTGTTTCTCTCTCTCTCTCTCTTTTCTCTCTCTCTTCTCTCTCTTCTTTCTCTCTCGCTCTCTCTCTTTGCTGTGCTTTCCAAGAAATATTTCCCACCACCACACAACACGGTGAAAAGGCAAGGCTTGTGGGGTGCTGAAGTGGCTGTTTTCTGAGTAAAATTCCCAACATACGCAACACTACGCTCCAGAAAAGACTTTTTTTGCTGATGTCTAATGGATCAATAGATGTTTTTTTTTCCTCTGGACCCACACCCCCCAAACTCCATAAGCCCAACATGTATTCCCAATGCAGCCTCAGATCCCTGCAGGAGGGCATCATTTAAATGAGTTCTGCTTCTCATCCCACATGCCTGGATCTTTGGCTGGCATCTCAGGAGTCTCTCCTCCAATTTATGCAACCTATCCCCCAGCAACGTTCCTCTCTCTCCACCAGGCCCACACTCCTCACTCATGCAAAGGCCGAGATGTTATTATCATATTCATTACCTGTTTGATTGGAATGCTTGCGCACACATCCAGCTCTTCTGCCTTAGCCTGTGCGTTTCTCTTGGGAAAAATCCTTAGACTCCCCTTCCCCCAATAGTTAATATCAGTTGAGGGAAAAAGTGGATAGAGAAAGAAAAAGATAAATAAAATCTAAACATCTGTGACATTAATAATCTAAACATTTTCAACTTCAATGGGGGATGGGGGGGGGGAGAATTTTCAATCAGGAAAAGGGGTGAAGACTCATGAATAACCTGGCCTCAGAGGAAGCAGGAAGAAGGAGAGTTTGGATGGGCGTCGGCTCGGTCATCTCAAATGGCATCTCTAAAGGCCTTGGAGTGAGACGGTTTGATTTACCCGTCTATCCAGCGTGCAGTCCCAGGCATTGCTGCTAAACGTCCCGATTTCATCGGAGGAGAAAAATCTATAGACGTTTCTATTTTTACTTTGGTGATAAATGATACCTGCGTGAAGGCAAAGGTCAGAGCCGAGATGGAGGCAGATTTGTGGCCGAGGCCAGAGATTGTAAATTGAAACGGTGATAATCTAGGATGTGAGTGTTAATAATAGATATGCAGGCAGTGCTGCCTGTGCTTTTGGTCATGTTTGCTGTCAGCACAAGGTGAAAACCTCACATATTTTGAAGTGGATATGCAGCTGATATGTGCTGTACATCTGTATGTAGTCTATTGTCAAAAGCTTATTATTGTTGTCAGTGAAGTTGTTGTTCTTGTTGTTTTTATGATCAGGTTAAATCTCCTATATTAAAGTGGGTATGCAATTGAAACAGCACACCTTTAAATAGCCCTGTCATATGAGTTTGTTGTTATTTGTGGTGGTGGTGTTATTGTTGTTGTTTCTGCTGCTGCTGCCGCTGTTATTGTTATTTCATTATCATGGATTTGCTTACAGTAGTGGGCCCCCTATCTTTAACCTGTCCTCATGATACTCTGTTCCGGTGCACCTCAGGCAACTCTCTATTGGCTGTGGAGGCTGGGGGTCTGAGTCTCTACATGAATGAAATTGATTGATTTTTTTAATGTCTCAGCTCTCCATGGCTGTAAGAACACCACTGTGGGCATAAAGCTTGATTTATAGACATCTGCACAGAATCTTAAACAGTGTGGTGCAGAACTTCCCTAGCCGGAACGTGTGTTTGTTTTGGGGGGGGGTTAGTTGTCTGGTTATTAAACGTCAAGAAACAATACTGATGGTGCAACTTGACCCCTATTGTGAAAGAGAAAATACTCCTCCCCTAATATGATATATTAATATATAGTAGATGTTTTGTGAGAGCAATCATTCTGAAACCCTGTGCCCCAGCTCTCTTACTCTTGAAAGTTTTGAAGTGAAAAGAGTAATACCCAGACATCCTCTGCAACTTTCCGAAATGTTGCCACTCTGCAGCTCAGGGGCTTGTCAAAGAGATGATCTTGCTCTGCTGGACTCAGTGACCCCTTTGGTTGTGTGTGCACAGTAACGCTGGAAAATAGCCTTGGCTTGGGATAGGACCGCAGCTACAGGCACAGAAGCCCCCCCCCCCACACACACACACACACCCACCGGCCCTACACCAAAGTAATCTAAACACACTTCATCATGACTACTGCTTTTCTTTTTACTTGGACTGCGGCTACTCTCCAAAGATTTCACACATTCGTTTGTCTGCAGGGAGTTTCCCTTTTCTCTCTTCGAGTGCTTTGCTCAGACAAAACCTTTCTTTAATCCAATCAGTCAGAAACCCCTTCTGCTCTTTAGCTAGCGCAGCCAAAGCAAATTACTCTACAATAACCACCAGTGCTGCAATTAAGATGTGACCCGGGGTTAAGTCTTGTGTTATCTTCAATTTCTTTGTATTCCAGAGGAAAAAAATAGACTTGGGCAGCAGATATTTGAATCAGCTTCCATTGTCCTAATCTGCCTCCCTCCTCATAAATTGAAGTGATGCCCCCTGCCCTGCAGATTGTGCTGCATCTGTGCGGTGTGGTGATCCTTTCAGCTATACAATCTCACCTTTGCTCACAGACAGTGTGTCTGCCAGGAGGCCATAATGGACAAAAAGAGCTGTCTCCAGTTGTTTAAGAGACAAAGTGGAGGCAAGCGTTTACTCGCCAGCTGCGGGCAAATGCCATGGGCATTTGACCAGCGCGTTTAGTGTCTAGCACCAATTTGGCCTCGTTCCTCATAAAGCCAGAAGAGAAGCACCCACAACCCGTTTTGGAGTAACACCTCTCCAATGAAATTATGCCAGACCACCGCAGCCTCAACCTAGTAGCCACATTAATGAGCTCATTGGCCTCAAACAAGGGCCCCATACGATGAGATCAGTGTTCAAGGTTTATTGGTCCATAGTTTTAGGCTGTAATGTTGTATGAGTCTGGTTGACATCAAGCCTGTGCCAAGGCTAGTTGGTTCATTTAGCTGGTTGATTTACGAAGGCCTCACAAAGAGTGATGGTTTTCTATCCATTCTTGCCCCACCATGCAGAAAGCCTGGAGATTTACAGGGACCTTTCTGGCCCCCGCTGCAGTATTCCACACATCCGTCAATCGCCATTCTCCACATATAGCGACATGCCATTGTGAAGCGCAAAGAATTTGACAGACACACAGTGCATAGGCAACATGTTCCATCAGATGTGTTTAACCCATGCGCCCCGGCAAACAATTATCGACCAAATACCAATTTGACTTCCTTGCGATTGTTTCATTGGGAAAGGGGGAGTTGAAGAGGCTAATCCCCTGCTATCTTCCTGTCCAGGCTCCTGCTCAGCCCCTTCTGTTTGCCTAACTAACATCCCAGCCCCTAGCTCTGACAGAGCCCCATCACCCACCCACTCCCCCATGCATGCTAAAAAAGAATCAATGCCAGGGAAGGCATTCAATTTGTGTTTAAATCCAAGGCTAATCAGCTAATTCATTCGGTTCAATAAAGTGTCCTAAGCTTCTCAGTCCTGTCCCTGCTCCTTCTCAGATGTCCTAATGGGTACATAAAGATTGTTTATCCATTCTTCCTATTTGCTACATTCGCCTGGGCATCAGGGAGGGGGCAGCGGCTGGGTAGTGCTGACGGCAGCTGTTTCTCTATGGGGATAAACTCCCTGCTGTCAAGGGGGGAGCCCCCTGTGGAATAGTAAAAGAAACAACAAACAGCACACCAACAAAAAATAAGCATGGGGATTTCCTCTAGGGACAGGGAGAGCGGGGAGATTGGGAGAGACTGAGTCAGGTGAGAATGCATGAGTACCTGTTTGCATCTGTTGGCAAGCAATGGGTTGTGGGGGAGTAGAGGGAGCGTTCAGTGTGTTAACGCCGTAATCCAATTTAGACACTATCTCAAGCTGATCTCTTCTCATTAGAGTCTCCGTCCCCATAACCCGAGCAATCTGTTCCACAATGCGGATCTGTGTGTGGAATACAAACATCCCGTACACAGGTGGGGAGGGACGAGGGATTGAGATTGGCTTGCGCTGAGTGGACCATTACCAGACGCTCAGTGGAAGGCCAAAACAGAGGAAACTGGACTCATTTGTGATGAACTCCATCAGTCTGTAGAAAATCCCTTTGATAAGGCCCTGGCTACCCTCCAATTCAAACCACTCTCAGTATTCAGACAGAAGTTGTCCTAGTGTTGTGTAGCATCTTTAAAAAAAAAAATTAAAAAAAACATCTATTGGAAGGTGAATACAGCAGATAGAGAGGGGAGTGCCTGGTAATTTGAACAATACCGTTTAAACATTGTCCCAGTTCATCTTAGAGATCCACAGAGCACCAGGAAAACCCCATCATCACCTCCAGCTGGCAGTACTGATGTGCTGCATGATGGATTGATGCTCTCATGCGGTTCCCTCCACAGCCTGGTCCTTTCATTAGCGCAAAACTGTTAGTCAGGATTCACGGGGTGTTGTTTATCTTTTGCTCCTCTATGCAGTGTTTTTTTATTGAATTCTCTGTGGAGCAGTAGTTTGAGAAAAGTTGTTTTTGATTGCAGTACCTCCATTCCTGTAATGATCCAAATACTGCATTTGTTCATCACTATTTGATACTGGTGTTGAACAGTATCCGCTGTTGTAACCTCCACCTACATCTAGTCGGTCTGTTAACTTTTTAATGTTGGTTTTTTAGATTACAGTGGGGTTTTTATATACTATCCATAGGAATGACTGGGATGACTGCAAGCAATGTATCAAGAAGCACATACTATCCATAGGAATGACTGTGATGACTGCAAGCAACGTATCAATAAGCATACTCTCCAAAGGAATGACTGTGATGACTGCAAGCATGACTTACCATAAATCCTCAAATAAAGACCGGGATTCAATTAGAGGCCGGGCTTCAGATAGTAGCCGGGGGCGTGGTCGATACGGACAAATAAAGGCCGGGCCCCGAATACAAGCCGGGGTAAAAAAAGGTACCGGTAGCCTATTTTAGTGTAGCTTACCAGCATCAGTCCATCAATTTAATTGAATGCATTTCATAAATATATGTTCTCCTCATGTTAAATGTTGTTGGCTAATTTCATGGCTGTTTGCAATCAAAAAAGAAATGTTTCAGCCTACAAGGCGAATTTGTTATTATACAGTTACTTGCCTAAACGATAGAAGACATTCCTCCAAAATATCTCTTTTTAATGATTTTGTGGCCGTTTCGTAGCCTGACGATGTCATACTCATAATTCTAGTCAGAATATGAGTCTGATACCGCTCCAATGGGCTGTGATTATGGGGCGTGTTTCAACCGAACCAGGAAAAAAAATGCCTCTTCGCTCAATTGGATTTATCTAGAACCAATCAGAGCAACGTAGTATGACCATAACGTAGACCATGGGGCCAGCTGATACATTAAACTTTTACCGCATCCCGTAGGAAGGACGGCAAAAACATATTTTCGATCGACAAATGCCTTGATCGCGTTTCTCTGTTCCTCTTTCAAAATGAATGTGCTGTCAATGTCAGATGTCAATGTCAAAAACAGACTAGAATCTCCACATTTCAGCTCTCCAACGGCAGCCATGTTTGTTGAAAACGAATTCACCCCAAAAGCTCTTTGGTGACGTGGTTGATTACGTTACGGTTGATCATCTGTCCATCATCGTATAAAGCCCGCCCTGACAATTTGATTGGTCTATCTATCTCCTCACAGATTTTTGTGAGGAGATAGTTTCTCCCCAACGGAGCGACACCAGACCGAACTTCCCGACCTAAAATATTGTGGGCGGGGCTAAGTTCGTCTGGCATCCAGGCTAGCCGTTTCGTGATTTCCGCTAAGAATTTTTTTTCTTCAGGCTAATAGAACTTTAACGTTCCAAGTGTTTTACCTTTACTTGCTGACTTCAAGTTACAATGACTTTCCGCTACATTAAATTGCGGAATGATATGAAAGATGTGAATTAGAAGCACAAAACCTGTTGCCAATGACAGCGGTCATTAACTTTTCGCAGTGGTGAATATCAAGAAATTACAGACCTGCTAACGTTGGGGTGCCCCTTTCAAATCAACGGAACTTTTTGGAACATTCTGAAGAGCCGTATAATAAGAAAGAAATAAAGGCCTGCCCCTAATACAAGCGCTGTGCAGCCTAAGTAAATAAAATCCCCGGCCACAATTTGAGGATTTACGGTAGATACATTCCTGTTTTTTGCAGCACTGGAAACGCCAGGATCCCAAAGAGACATTTAGTATTAAAAGACTTCCAAACACCCTAATGTGTCTAAATGAAAAACTGTCCTGGAATGCGGCATTGCTATCTATAATTTTGATATTTTCTTTAGATTCTTAAGTCAATGTTAAGCTTGGCTAATTATGTAATTGTGCAAGCATCTTGTTTTGTGTGCTCACTACCAACTCTGTTGAACTGGCGCAGTTTCCATGTAATAATATTGTGCGCATCGCCTATCTGTCTTCAAACCACATGTGCACACATACTTTGTTTAACAGAATATACAAGAATACACCAACAGTCATCTGTCATACCTACATAAAATGTATTGATTAACAAAAGTCTGCTGTGTTTTGGAGACACGGAGAATGCAATGTGAGACGTGTACACCCCTGTCCCTGCAGAGGAAACTGACTAATGTAATGTAATGTAATGCTGCTGACCAATAACACCTTGCATTTTCTTGTGTAGAGGTAAAACTATGAACTTCAAGAGAGCAAAGGAAGATGGTTTTAAGCTCCGGACAGGTTTTATTTTGCTATGCTGTTTATTCCAGTAATATTGGTCACCTCACAACTCAATTCAATTGGCTGTTTCTCTGTAATAATATTGCTGTCATTTTCATCTATCTATAGAATATACACACATATGCATTTGTGTTTAGCAAAATCTACAAGAATACAAAAACAGACAGCCCTTATTTAGAGCCCCATTATGTGAAAATTGGTATTTTTTGCTAATGAGCTCCCCCTAAAGTTGCGGAGTGTAGGTCACTTTTACACCACTGTCATAAATACAAATCGCATTTTGAGACTCCCTAATGGACAGTGGTACATGTCCATTTGTTGACAAGCTGACGGATATAAGCATGTGGACTGGCAAGGCAGAGTATTATTACAAAATTTTACACAGATAGGACTTCTATTAATTGTGACATTGGAGATGAACGTTAACCAAAAAAGTGATACATTGCTGAAATATTACTTGCGTTTTTAGTCTACACATGTTTTCTAAGTGTTTGAATGTGGAGTATATGTAATCTAATAAAACGTTGTTGGGGATGACATAAAGGCACATATTATATACATTACATACATGTATAATATACACTATTACAAGCTAGCTGTTTTCAAGGTTTCAAACTTCCGAGGCTTATTGGCATGAGATTGATGAAGACTAATCAAACTTTTTGCCTTAAGATTGATTTATTTGGAGGCTAGCCTGAGATGGCACTGACGTCGATGACTTTGGGCATCTGGAAAAACTAAAAATCTCTGTGAGACAGGGATGAAACCGATAGTGAGTCGGCAACTTTCCTAATACAGCCAAACTTCAAGAAAGCGCAACACAAGACTTAAAAAGACAGCTAATAAGTTATTACTGACTAGTCCAACCGAAAGAAGGCCAACACAGCATCTGACTTGCATACTTTTTTCTCTTTTAGCTCTCATCAACGAGTAAAAGCCAGACCAAGACTGAATCTTGTTCGGTCTCTTGCTCGGTTACTCTCTCTTTTTCTCTTCCTCACTTCCTCTGACAACCTCTTCCTCATTTTCATCGTCACCTCTGCCATGATGTCCATACAGAAAAATACTGCGCTAGCTTCTTCTTATAGCTAGCAAAGGGCTCTAGTTGTTGTTGCATGACGTGGTGCCATAAAGAATTACGTAGTTCTCACAGAGGGGTCGTGCCCTGTCCACCGAAGTTACATGCAACGTGCAATACCAGGCATGCTGTGGCACTGGCACAGACGCCATTCTCCATATTACAAGTCAGTGTACCACCAAAATGATCTTGCAACTGCTATTTTGAGGTAAAATTGTCACATAATGTTGCTTTAACTAAAATCAGCTCTGCTTATGGTATTTAGCGGACACTTTTGTTCAAAGTGACGGATTTGAAAACTAAAAAAAAAACAATATTAACAATCAAAGGGCATGTGCACATTCTAACAACAACAGTATTATAGTAAAATTAACAATTACAATAATAACTATAATACAATCAACATTTCTTGTGGAAATGCATCTATAGTTTCTTGTCAATGAGTCTTTGCATGCAAACTGTTATGAGATAATGCATGCCACTGCCCTAATTCTTAAAGATGTTTGGTACTTGGAGTATTGTGATATGCGTTTCTTATTGTCCAAGTGCTGAGTAGCCATGTTTGTTTTTTGTCATCACATCTTCTATCAAAGGCCTGAAAGGCAAAATAGTTTACAGATTGTTTGCAATTTCTCCCTTTTTTGCACCTGTAGGCATTGACGAAAGTGTGCATTGACATACGCTTGACTAAGATGTTTAGGCATTCCTTGAAAAAATGATCCAGTTTCAGCTACTGGCTTCGCAGTGGCTGGGTGACCTTTTAGCGGTGGATCATTTTTGACAAACTGTGGTATGAAAACCCCACCTACGTTTCAGTTCTTGACAGCATGCCTGTCTCTTACTACCCTGCCATATTCAAAACCATTTACATCTTTTGTCTTGCACTCCCTCTGTCATGGAGGCTTACAATCCCTCTCTGTCTTCTTCCCTTTCATCTAGACTAAGGTGAGTTCCTTATCGCAGTTCACTGCGATATAACATAATGGTACATGACGTCAGTCATGGCAACAAAACGAAGCATTTATCTATTCACGCCTGAAAGGCCGCGAGATCTGTCAGCGCGCGCGCTCCTGGCCCCGCCTTCCAGGAGCACTTTAATATCATAACGCGCCCTCAGATCTGCCTCTTTTAAAACTTCACAAGACGGAGTGAACATCTCCGAGCATATCTCAAACGCTCTACCACAGTCAAAAGAGTTTTGTGTGCTTTCGCTCTCTACGGGTTGGTGAGTTATCCGGGTTCCTTAACCCTCACTAGCTCAGGGAGCTACGAAATTCATTGGCTTAATTTCATTTTGAAAGTAGTTGCTGCTATCCTGGCTGCCGGCTGGCTAAGTCTCTGACTAGCCTGCTAGCTTGCTAACAACGTGTTCGTTGCAGATAGTGTGCTTGTGTTTTAACATTCTTCTCTACTTTCAGATTGATAAAAGATGGCCAGACACTACCCCGACTGCGGTCACGTCCGTCCCAAGGGCGACCGCCACCGTCGGTGCGTGACATGCCTAGGCAGGGTCCACGCGGAGGGCGCGCTTTCGGGCAAAGCCCCTGTGTGTTCCATCTGTGCTAGCCTCCCGCTAGCTAAGGCTACCAGGCGCCTTGCGTTCTGGAAGCGCAAGGACGCCGAGGAGACTGCACTAGTTCCATCCGGGGCTGACGCCCCCGTAGGAATGAGTGCGTCTTCAGCCTTGGACTTGGTGAGCGTGAGCAGTCGCCTTGCGGCGGCAGCTCCGCTCCCGGGTCTCTCCCCGTCTTCGCCGCCTGTCAGCCCTGGGGCAGCGGGCAGCGAGGCTGAGGAGCTTCAACCAAGCGGTGTCCAGCCCATCCCCCACGATGCGCTCGAGCTGGACATCAGCCTGGATGATGATAGTCTGCTAGACTTCTCCGATGAGCACAGCTCAATCGCGGAAGCAATGCAGACGAGCCATGACGTCAGGTTGCGGGTGGAGACACCTCCTACCTCGTCTCGGCTCCTGGGCCAGCAGCTCCACGAGGTTGCGCTGAGAGCAGCCAGCTGCCTCGGGCTCCCTCTCCCTCCCCCTCCCAGTGTGCGGTCCTCACTGCTGGACGGGGAGTTCTATGCTGGCTCCGCCGCGTCAGTTCCCAGTTGCGTCCCCTTTTTCGAGGAGGTCCACGAGGAACTGCAGGCGACATGGGCGATACCCTACTCGGGCCGAGCCCCGGTGCCGGGGTTCGCGCCCTACATGCAGCTCCACATGGCTAAGGAGAGGGGCTACCTCTCCTTTCCTCAGGTGGAGGATGCAGTAGCGGGCTACCTCTCGTCCGCATCCCCCACGATGCGTCTCGGCCAGAAGCCTCTCCTGCCCACGCGGGTGGGCAGACACCAGGCTCAGCTGGCAGAGAAGTCCTACTTGGCTGCAGGGCAGGCTGCCTGCACGACCAATACGGCTGCATTGCTACAGCGCTACCAGGCAAAGCTCCTGAGCTTGCCTTGTCGCTGGGGGAAGATCACCCGTCTGTGGCAGAACTCTGTCGCTCAGACTAACCCGGTGCACGGCACAGGCACTGGGGAGGGTGATGGGTGCCGCGGTGGCTACCCAGAGGTCTCTCTGGCTATCACTGGCTAAGCTGTCAGACAGAGAAAAAGCACCACTCCTCGACGCCCCGGTCTCTGTCCAGGGCGCCTTCGGGGAGGCAGTGGTCACAATGGCTGCCAAGTTCGAAGAACAGCAGAAGAGCAGAGAGGTATTCCAGGCTTGGATGCCTCGCTCTAGTGGCACGGGTGAGACGTCCTCCTCAGGACACACCACACCCGCACCGGGCCAGAAGAGAAGCGGGTTCCGCTCGCCAGCGCCTCCAGCAAAGGTGTCCACCGGGCGAGGCTGGCAGAGACACCCCTTCCGCCCTCCAGCGCAGCCTGCAGCACAGCGACCAGCTGCGCGCCCTGCCCAGGACGCAGCCCAGGCTCCGTGGCAGCACTCCGCTCGCCGCGGGCGAGGCAGAGGGAGACCTCAGGCTTCCTGACCGTGACAGTCAGCCACTCGTCATGCAGGGGGGAGCGGTGGAGTCGACACCGCCTCCACAGAAATCAGCCCGTCGTTCACATGTGGAAATCATGTCCAGCACGGTAAGCAGGTTTTCACAAGCACCACAATCATATGTCCTAACTCCGGTCCCAGATGGCGCAGTGCCCAGACATGCTTGTGTAACTCCCCCCGCGATGCACACAGTGCAATCGCACCCCCACATTTTTTTCAAAAACATGAGGGGGCAGCCCCAGATCTCGTCTCCCTCCCTAGGCGGAGTGGGTGTAGATCTAGGCTTAGACTCATTGACCATGAGCGGGTTAGTCCCCGACAAATTCAACTCAGAGCACAACCTCCATACAGTCTGTGATGCAGCGAGAACAGTCTCACTTCCTACGGGAAGAAATAATCTCCCTGCTCAAAAAGAAGGCCATAAACAGAATCCCTCTCAAGGAGAGGAATGCAGGCTTCTACAGCCGTTACTTCCTCGTACCCAAAAGAGACGGGAATTATCGGCCTATATTAGATCTACGTGTGTTAAACAAAGCACTCATGCCGCTACGGTTCAGAATGTTGACCCCACGCAGGCTTGTGCAGTTTATAAGGCCAAACGATTGGTTTATCACGATAGACTTAAAAGACGCTTATTTCCACATTCCTATCCACCACAGATATCGGAAATATCTGAGCTTTGCGTTCGGAGGAATAGCGTACCAATTCAACGCACTCCCATTCGGCCTGTCCCTAGCGCCGAGGGTATTTACAAAGTGCGTAGAGGCAGCTATCGCCCCATTACGTCTACGCGGCTTACGCGTTTACAATTATTTGGACGACTGGTTAATTGCTTCTCATTCAAAAGCTGCAGCAGTGCAGGATGGCCATCTAGTGGTGGCACACCTGTATCGACTGGGGTTTGTTGTGAACAGAGAAAAAAGCGTTCTCTGCCCCAGGCAAGTTACGCATTTTCTGGGTATGATCTTAGACTCCACCTCCATGGAGGTCAGGCTGTCTCAAGAACGGATAAATGCCATCAAAACATGCGTGCGCCAGTTCCGACGGGGACAGTCAGTCTCGTCGCTGCGCTACCTACACCTGTTAGGGATGATGGCGTCGGCCGCTATAGCGCTCCCGTTGGGGATGTTGCGTATGCGGCCATTCCAAATATGGTACCTCTCTATGAAGCTCAACGCAGTCACAGACAGGCATCGCAGAGTAGTGGTGTCCTCCAGTTGCAGGAAAGCCCTGGCGATCTGGAGAACCCCCTGGTTTCTCGCCGCTTCGGGCACTATGGGCATAGTGTCGCGTCGCGTGGTGGTGACCACAGACGCTTCCACCAAAGGCTGGGGAGCGGTCTGCGAAGGGAGAGGTGTGAACGGTCTCTGGTCTGTGACAGAGGCCGCGTCTCACATAAATGTGTTAGAGCTGCGAACAGTAGTCCTAGCTCTACAACACTTTCTGCCCAGGCTGAGTGGTCAGCATGTACTAGTGAGGACGGACAACACTGCAACCTTGGCGTATATAAATCGCCAGGGCGGAGTGCGCTCCCCGTCATTACACCATTGGGCGACTCACCTGCTCCTGTGGGCAGCGAGGCACGTCCTGTCCCTCAGGGCAGTGCATATACCAGGTCACCTCAACTACGGTGTGGACCTGTTATCGAGGGGCAATCCTCGAGCAGCAGACTGGTGCCTTCACCCACAAGTGATAGGTCAGATCTGGGTGCGCTTTTTCAAGGCGCAGGTGGACCTGTTCGCAAACAGGCAGAACACCTGCTGCCCGCTCTGGTTCTCGCTAGGGGGCGACGATCCCCCACTAGGCATAGACGCGCTGGGCCACCAGTGGCCAGCCCTACCCCTATATGCTTTTCCCCCGATCCCGCTCCTCCAGCAGGTGCTGTGCAGGATTGCGGACGAGGGCAGGGAATTGATATTGATAGCGCCCCACTGGCCCAACCAGCCGTGGGCGGCAGATCTGGTCAATATGTCAGTGCAGCAGCCTTGGGAGCTGCCTCTACGGAGAGACCTCCTAACGCAGGCGCACAGGACAGTGTGGCACCTGAAAGGCTTGTCGGACGCGGTGGTGGCTACAATACAGAGTGCCCGAGCTGTATCAACACGGGCTCTGTATACGCTGAAGTGGCGCAGTTTTGAGCGGGGGTGTGCTGCGCGTCAGCACGACCCCGTTAACTGCGCGCTGAGCGTTATTCTAGAATTCCTACAGCAGTTGTTTGATGAGGGGAAGGCGGCTTCCACTCTCAAAGTGTACATGGCTGCCATTTCAGCCTGCCACGCAGGCATTAATGGCAGTTCTCCTGGCAGTCACCCGCTAGCGTCACGCTTTATGGCGGGGGTGAGACGGCTCAGGGTGCCAGAGAGACACCTCATACCCTCTTGGGATCTGCTAGTGGTGTTACGTGCTCTCACAGGGCCTCCGTTCGAGCCCCTAGATACAGTGGACATAAAGTTTGTCTCTTTAAAGACCGCGCTGCTGCTGGCGTTAACGTCAGCAAAACGCGTTGGTGACATGCAAGCCCTGTCAGTCAGTCCATCGTGCCTTCAGTTCTCGATCGCTGGTGACAGAGTGGTTATGCGACCTAATGCTGCTTACACACCTAAAGTGGTGGTAACCCCATTCCGCAATCAGGTGATTGAGAGACTTGAGAACCTTTTTAGTCCAAACATGTATTTGTTTGCAATGGTAAAGCAGTGGTGTTTTGCTAAGGCCTGGATTGTACATGGAAGAAAATAGCAAATGTTGCAGACAAATGTATCTGTTTACCAGGAATGCAATTGGCAGTCTATAAGTCAGTACTGTGACTTTTAAAGACATGGCCCTGCAAGGCCTCATGAATCTATCAGTGAACAACTGCACCCAGAGCCAACCGCACATAAATTATCATATTTTACCATGGAGCAATTACACATTCCATAGTTATTAGGGCAGTAGAATGCATAATGAGTGTTTGTGCGAGTTATACTCCACATTGATCAGATTCCTTGCATCTAGTTGTGTGTGGTTGAGTGTGGACTGGAGTAAAATCTATCATTTTCAATCCTCTTTAATCTTTACACGTTCTATCTTCATCCTCCTCTTCTTTTATATTATGAAAGCTTCATGAATAAAAGAGAAGGAGGAACAATGTGGACTTTTGAAGTCTTTGACAGCAAAAATAAGACTTCAGCCTGAATTTGGGTCAATGATGAAAACATTAAAGGCTTCTGTTGCACTTGACATGATCACAGTGTATCTATACATACTGTGACTGAGCTATAGCTGATAGAGATCTCTGATGGTCAAGCTGGTACTACACCGGTTTTCTTAGCAATCCTTCCAGTCTTTTGGATGCAGAAAAAAAGAACCATTTTATCGGAAAACAGTTGTATCAGATTATATGATGACTCTTGACAGTGGCTTTGCATTTGCATTCCAGTAGTATTAAAAAAGAATCGGAAGCATTTTACTGACCCATAAACAAACATCCGATGCGGATCAATAAGCCTCATGGCTGCTGCTGCCTTCAGTTGCTGACCATAAATCTCCAAGGGCCGCCCCCTTCCCTCATTAAATTATAAAAGATCCATGGGCCGTGAAACACTAACAGTGAAGAATCCCAGCGGAGTCTAAAAATATCCCTCAAGAAAAGAGGATTTTTTTGTCCATATTGTTACTGAAAAATCCTTTTAACTTTGTCTCTCTGTCCCAGAGGTCACAGGAAGAGAAGCGTGTACATGTGTATCAGCAGTGCGTCACATTGTTTGAGAATAATGTACACCCCCACTACGATGACAGAGAAAATGGCAGGAGTGGTCTACCAAATCTACCCATGGAAAAACAAGTCAAAAGTGCTCCCAACTAAAATGGCTGTTGTGATGTGTCTGGGGCTTTTAAAAAAAGAATGGAGCTTGCACTTGGCTGTGGTGCATTTTCATGCATGAATATTATTGTTGTGAAGGGTCCCCCTTTTGGCAAGTGGTCACTATGGCAAAACAGATTTTGCAGCACAATCAAGATAGGTTCAGCCTTTGTGTGTGGTGATTTTGCACAGACAGAAGGACAGAATCATTGGTTAGGGCTGAACTGTGGCATAGTGTGATGAGAAACAATCGGTTTTAAAGACCTCTTTCCACACAACTGACTTTTCAGGGCCTGTGGTATAAATATCAGCCATCTGCGAGACCATCTGCATTGGGGTGCTACATCACTCACCAAGGCCAAGCCACCAAACATGGACAGGTTTGCCTCCATGTTAGTATCTGCTCCCATTTGTGATGGTTGACCTGCCACGATTTGCCTTGCATTGCTTCTTTAACCGTGTAGTTGCTGGATGTAAAAAATGGTATTGTTCATTGTATTGTAAGACAAAAAATGAATTACTGTTGATGGACATTTAGCTTTATATTAACACTCCAATGATATACTGTTGTGGTAAAATGGTATGACTATCATGCTGCCCCTCTCTGGGTATTGTGTTCAAATTTGCTGTGGAATGACAAGGCTAAATATGCAATGGCATCACAATCCATCAAAGTTTTAAAGATTGAGATTTCTACAAAATATACACTTAAAATGATTACACATGTCATTTTAAGAATGACACAGAATAAAAGTCACAAGGAACAAGGACCTTAAAAGCATAGGTGGATGGTCAATGTTGGCCTTATTCTTTCTCCTGGAGCATTTTGTCCCTAAATGTAGAAGGATATGAAGCTATCCCAAACTACTGGACCGGAAAGCCGTAGATTGACTTCTGAGAGGGTTGTTCAGGTGGAGGGGAGAGGGGCCAGTGAGGAAACAGTCTTTTGTCATGCCTGCAGATTGTTCACTTAGAGGAATTATTGTGTCCTTAAAGCCCCTAGCTATCCGTGTGTTTATTTAACTCGCTGGACACTCTAGTCTGGCTCCTACATTTCACATCCAGGGAACAAGTAGAGGAATGAAAATAACTGTAACCCGGTGTTGTCTAGAAGGGGATAAAAGATCTCATTCCATGTCGCCCTCATAAACAACAAGTATACATGTGTGCACATTATATAGGCCTACATGTTCATACCTCTGAAGGACTCAATGTTGATCTGTGGTGTAACCTTCAGATGTAGTTCAAAAGGAAGACCTTCTGAGCCAAATTTAACTGTCTTAACCCTGTAAGTATATTACCTAATTGAAAGCCCACAAGTCCTTCTTCTAATCTTGTTGGCAAATACTGACTTAGAAATAGAGACTTGCTTGAGGATGTCATGGAACCACCAATGAGTTTTTGAACCAATATATTTATAAATATTATTATTATTATTATTATTATTATTAATAATAAACATCTCTACATTGTTAGTTGAGAATGTAACTGTCAGGCACAGTTCCTAAAAGCATATGTAAGTTGCAGTTCAATTATACATGTTTGGTTAAATTAAGTCGGAGATTCCAATTCCATCAGTAAAACATACTACCTTTCTACTTCTTTCAGTGTGTACTGATTAAATTCAGAAACTGAAAATCGTCAGATGAAAAAATAAAGCTAATCTTCCAATGCTTAGGTTGTTTGTTATGATATTTCATATAAGCTCCAGAAAACGCCAGGCTACTAAACACTTCAGTCACTACTCTTGCCATCGGCTTCCGATGCACACGTTGTTGCTGCAAGGGTATGTGAACTGTAGAGGTCTCCATCCTTCTGCATCCACCTCTCTCACTTCTCGCATTTTTGTGCACTGGGCACACCGAGGGAGACAGTGGAGAACGCTTACTGTCACAGAGACTGGGGAACCTGAGACTTGAGACGTCCTCAGCGAGACCGAAGGGGAACTTTGATTTAACGGCTAAACCGATGGAAACGTCGCGGACAAGCGGTGGCTCGTATCTTCGATGAGGGATTCGGTTTTCAGTATGTTTTAGATATGCTGTCCTTGGGCACAGCTCAGTATAGGTTTGTATTTCGTTGCTTCTCCCAAATTGTACTGTGCTGCCTTGCTGTGACTGAACACCTAGGTCAGTCGAATGAAATTTAAGGGAGACAGAACACATTATTTCCAGCTTCGTGACAAAGGACTTCCAGTTGCAACGGGTGCCGCGATGCCTGCGACATTTCGGTCTTTGTTTCTAGGTAAGTGAATTTCATTACCTTAAAGGGAACTGAATCTACTGTATCTTCATCCTCGACGAATGGTGGCAATATGTTCCACCAGCTGACAGTAATTAAGACTTAAGCTGTTGTATGATTTTCTTAAATTTGTGTATTTTCTTGTGTTTTAACCTCACAAGTATCCACATTTGGCTCATCAGAGGAGCCTACTTCTAGATACACACATGTGGTCCTGCATTCAATATCATTTTAGCGGACGGGTACCAGGTTTGATATCATAAACTTGCCCCAAATCCGAGACAAAAAGTACGAGTTTACTTCATTAAAGAATGGAGAACCCCCACCCACCAACATACGTCTGAATACTAACGTGAATTGAAAACAGATGTTTTTGAGTATGGAGTAGCATAATTCATTGGGCGTCTATGAAGGTTTAGGCTAATTCTTTCAAGAATTAAAAAAATGAACCTGCACGCCGTCACCTCATCCTTGTCTTAATCTAGCTTTCTTTTGTTTGACATTTAATATTTTTAATAGGCTACTTTACATATTCAAACAAAGACAGGGCATGCGGCCCAATCCGAATGATTTAAGCTAATTTGTTGTGACAACAGATGGCTAAAATATCCTATTAAGTCTTATTAAACCGCCAATGCTTAAAGGACAGTTTAAACGGCTGGCGCTTTGCGTTGGAAGTGATCATAAGCCATGCTGGAGAAGCTAGCCACTCGCGTGTCCGCGTGTGTCAGGGTCGAAAGGATGTTTTAAAGAGCAGTAGCCTACCCGAGACGCATCAGTGCGCCAGTGTTTTCAATATGTCTAGACACGTGGAATCTTGGTAAATTCGTGTAACATCTAAAGCCTACCCTACATTTACGTCATTGCTCAATACAATTTGCGATACAGGCTTGTTATACTCTAGCCTACGTCTTTGTTTGCGTGTATGAGAGTTTGGGAGTGTGTGTGTGTGTGACAGAGAGAGAGCGACAGATACGGCATTTATTATAATCACTGCAGCAACTTTGATCGTTTATTGTATCATGTCGTCCACCATAAGGACTTATTTGTAGAGAGTAATAAGCAGATTTCTTTTCCTAATCGTATTATTTTGCCACTGTTGGATTATAGTCTCGCTTGCTGTCTTTGCCTGAAAATTGAACAATGTTTCTTAAGCAAGCTTGTCTAAGCAATAGTTTGCTTGTCCGCTTCCGTTCCCTACCTGAAAGCTCATGTCTTAGCGTCCCGTTCTCGAAGTAAAGATGACGTAAAGAGAAATGATGGGAGGCACTCTTCCTTGCTGGCTGTGGTAATGAACAGATCCAAGGATGGGCCGTGCGTCGTTTTTTGGTCAGTCAAAGCCGTTCTGTGGTGGTGACCGAACATACACAGGCAGCTAGATCTCACCCAACTGTCAAAATCGTATTTTCTGTACATTGGTATGCCATTCCAGTAATGGGCTCATCTTGAAGGTGCAGCTACAGAGGAGCCTTCTGTATGTGAATTAAATAGTCAGTTCACTGTCATCGTACTCTTCGTCTTCCTCATCATTTTCATCGCATTATTATTGATATTCATTATTATTATTAATAATGACATTTCCTATATTTACTAATAATATGAATGATTTCATTCAATTGGGTTTTAATTTGGCTAATCAAATGTGTGTTAATAATGCAATCAAATTTGTTTGACTTTGCACTGTGGTGAACCTAATGTTCTGAAACATTGAAAAGCATGTTCATTTCCCCTAGAACATAATTGCATATTATTTTCATCATGAGAGATAATAACATTGTGTGTGTGTGTGTGTGTGTGTGTGTGTGTGTGTTTAGCTAAAGATGTGTTTAAATAGCAAGTGTTACAACAGTCGAGTCCTTATGCGTTAGCAGGGCAATAGCCTGCTCATTAACTAACAAATTTGACCAAGAACTCTGTAAAGGAAAAACCCTATAGCTTCCCATTGGACCTACTGTTACTCTAAAATAAATCAATAGTCATTAATTGGTGTAATATCCCTTTTATTTGTTTTTTTGAAGAAAAAGCCTTCCACCGTCGTTAATTTAGTGTCATTGGGAAATCTAATATCCAATTCTCTTACTACAGCAAAGCAGTGCCATCAACAACAGCAATATATCTTTCTCTCTGCCAGTTTTCTGTCTTTGATTCTTTTTTACTTTCTTTCTTACTCTTTCCTTTTCTCTGCATTTCTTTCCTTTCATTTTCTTGCTTATTTTCCTTCATCTTAACTTTCTTCAGTTGTATTCTTGTAGAGCAGAATATAATGTGGAACTGCAATCACCAACTTCATAGTCTACTTAAGACGACCTAAAGCAGAATGAGGCTGCACTTCTATGAAATGAACAGAAATGAGTTAATACAAATTCACTGTCTTTTCCTAACATGGATTAAGTGTTATTTAAAAATCTTCTAGCTGTGCATGAAAAAACCACTGTACTTTATTACCTGGATTACAGCTTTTATTATACATGACAAAACATTTTCAGTGAATGAACTTTATGATGGATCACCTTCCTCATCTTTGTAATTCTTTGGATGACTTTGAGTGTTAATTGACTGCCTGGACAGTAATAACAGATTGTATTTCAGTTGTCAGAAATATAATGGAAATGTAATGAGTGGCCCTTTTACTGATAGCCATGTGACCACCAAGCAGCTCAGCACTGAGCTGAAGTACAGTATTTCATTTTGACCGATAAGGTTTTAATATCAGTTTGACTGATGCTGTTTTGAGCTCACATGTCCTGGACACAGGCTAAGGACAGGTGTCTGTCTCTCTGGCTTTGGATGAGGGTTGTTTGAGGATATTTGAGAAATATTGTTTCCAGTTAATGTGCAGATTGAGTTAAAAATACAGTTTCTGTCCCCAAATCTATATTTAGGTTATCTCCGGGGACAGGCGAGGGATCTCTGGAGATGTAGAGATGACAGGAAGCATTGGACCCAGAGGTTATAAAGTGACATTTCGATGTGTTTGTCCCTGAATCACTGGAGTCTGTGGGAGCACACACACACACAAATGCACACACATACACACACATGAATACACACCAGCACACACACACCCACACACATACATGGCACACATTCACTTTCCCCGTCAGCACCTCCAGCACAGACACATGCCATCACACATTCATCATGAAAACACACAGTCTGATGGTTGGTGTCAAATGAATATGGAAAATATACAGGCTCTAGTCTGGGACGGGGAACTACTAATGCGTGTAGTTCCGTCTCCATTTTGATTTTGTTATTTAGGTCTGCTGGTTCCAAGGTAACGGCTGACTCAGTCTGATGCATTTCTTTCATCAGAGTTAACAAAGATGCCGTGGTGGCGTCTCAAGATGAGGAAACTGACAGGCATTGCCTTTTGAAAGGTCAAATTACTAGAGGCTGAAGTACAATAGATGTAGAATTCATTGGTATGTGGAAAGAAACACACTACAGGCATGTAGTGTTAGCCTAACTATAGATAAGTGTCAGCTTATAAGTTTATCTTTGTAAAAACACATACCCTACAAATATTAACTTCAGCAAACTCAGGAAAATGGTCCTACTGCTCATGTATCGTCATACCAATGGGATGAAAAATAACCGCATGAAGTGGTTTTTTTGCGGATGAAAAGGGTAGTGTTTAGCTTCTTTGGGTTGGGCTGTCATTGGCTGAAATGTACTAGTGGGACACCCAAACTGCATTGCATTTCACAGTGTTGGCCCAAACCATCTGGCCACACGGTGATCAGAACATTCCTGTGGTTTGCTGTGAGGACAAGTTTCAGCCCCAGTGTCTGAACGCTGCTGCAGCGCACATAAACATAAACACCACGTGCACTGGGCCTCTGCATGACCTTGCATTTGGATGCTCCAGTGCATAGTCTCCTTGTGACAGAGATGGTTTCTGCCATTTAGCTTGATTGCGGATGTCCAAATGAGTGAAAGGGACACAACAGGCTAATTAGTAGCGAGCCGTATTGTATGGGCTTGACTGGTCCTGAGAGACAGGGGTTAGTGTCAGCTCGCATAACAGATTTTTCTGGTGATGTCCCCATTCTGAAGACCTGTGTTTGGAGGCAGGCTTTTGTCCCTCCCTGCCCAGTTGTCCCCATACAATCTAAACAGGGATGTGCTCTTAAAAGAGACTTCCAATGTCAGGTTGAACAACGGTGGTCTTCCAGAGTATGCAGTGTTGTTTCCTGACAGTGACTACTCCTCAGCTCTCTCTCTTTTTCTCTCTCTCTCTCTTCCCCTCTAGTTCTCTCTCTCTTTCTTTTGTTCTTTCCTTCCTTCTCTCTCGCTGTCTTTGCAGCAGACGTCTCATGTTTCATTGATAGAGGTGCTCTTTTTTTATGTCAACAGACGAAATGTTTGTGTCACTTTAGAGCATGAATTGTTCAGTGCTGTGAATAGGTGAGTTGGTAATAGGGAGCTTGTTTTATACCTGCTCCTGCTCTCTGTGGAATATTTCCGCATTGAATCGATGTGTATTTTTAACACCAAAGACCTCGGCGGTACAAGTGAAGGTCGTTCTTGTGAGAGGGAAATGTGCAGTTTAGCATGTCTGGTATCATTTTTCTCCCTCCGCACAATGCTCTCCTATACTGATAAGTACATCATGTAATAGTGCCTTGATATTAGATGGATGTTGGCATAACATTTTCATTGGTTTGTGTGGTTAATCGTAAATAGATACACGTGTGATATGATACACATGCCACATATACTGTATAAAAAAATCTGAGAAAGATAAAACCTTTTTTTAAAAATAAACTCAAGTTGTATTTCAGTTGCTGTCTGACCTATACATCTTGGGCCTCTTTGGGCCTCAACTGCTTAAATTACTCCCAGATTATTTTGGAACACACGAACAGGAACTGCCTATTTTCCTTTTACGGGCTAACCTTTGACAGATGTTCTTAAATGGTTCAGGTTCACAGTAATTTATTCCACATGTATCACGTGCTTCCAATGTAGCAAGAGCGACTTTGTTTTATGGGCGATCCCAGCCCCCAGGCCCCATCCCCACCTAATTTTTCAAGTTTATAAACTGGATTTCGGCATTTGCATGCCCCAAAGTATTTCCTAATCGCTGTGACCAGGCTCATTTGTGAGCAAAAGTGAGGATTTCGGCATTATTTGCAACAGTAAATAACTATGAAAGTCAATGGAGCAAGGGCAATTACTGTCTTTTTTTAATTCCTGGAAACCTTGCCGCTCCTTGCCTTTGGTGAGCATAAACATTCAGTCGAGAATCTTCATAAAGGTACTCAGAGTCTGTGGAAGAACAAAAACTGGGACAAATGACAACATCCATGAACCATAGAAAATATGCAGCTGGATTCCATTTGTCCGAAAGCTCTGTGGCTCTTGGCACAGGCCCTGCAAAAGGATCCATTCGCAATGTTGTTGTGTTGGACCGGGTTACTTATTGAGAGCTCACGGACCAAGACGTCTGCCGAAAGGTCGGAACTGAAGCCTGTGCGTTGTAGTTGTATCACTGCGAGTGATTTCATCATCGCTGTTGTCTCTGGTGATGCTCTCATTCTCAAGCCCCCCAGCTCTCGCTCCCATCTTCTCAAGCATGCAGCGCCTAAGCTAGAACCGGCAGCACGGAATAAAGCTGGCACAACCGTCTGTTACCAGCGCAACTCGCTTTTGATCTGTGTTCTCTCTCTTGGATAACAGGTATATCTCTGTTTTTTTGCACAGCTTGACTGATCTGACTGTTCGGTGAAAATAAACAGGTTCGCTCGATGAAAGCTCTGTTGCGAAGATAGCTTTTAGTTTTCTGTTTTTGTTTTCTCGGTTGCTCTTAGCGGTACACATTGTAGCTACCAAGAGAGTGCACACAGCACATTGTAATGCCAATACTGTTAGCCCTCACATGATGGGCAGTTGCACCCACAATTTAGGACACTGTCAGGTGCTGTGATGAGGGGGAAGAGATAGGAAGCTCTCTTGGGAGGTGTCACCTGGGCCCCCCATTAGTGCTCATAGAGGTTATCACTCTGTCACCCCTCGATGATGTATAGTCATTATAATTGTTCTTTTGCTTAGCAGACACCCTTACCCAGGGTGACTTGGAGCACTTCGCATTACCCACCCACGCACTCGCACACACACATACACGCAGACAGGCACACACACACACACACACACACACACACACACACACACACACACACACACACACACACACACAGACATTCATCTATTTTTAAATCCTGATAACAGTTGAAGGATACTGACAGTTCTGAAAGGCATAGTACCAACAATTTCCCATTTCTCTCCGTCTTCCTATCTCAAATTCAAAGTCATCCAAAGAAATACTTTATTGGCACGAGATGTAAAAACAATGTTGGCAAAGCTCTCTGTTTCTGTGTCCTCATTAAATACATAGTTGGTGCGGTTGGAGAAATAATTTATTTGTCGTTAGTGAGTCTAAGAAAGTCGAAAGCCACATCCCATCTCAGTTCCCTGGTTAGCAAATGCTCGCCTATCTTTCTTCCCATCTCCAGTGACTCAAATGGAGACGTTCTGATGGAGACCAGAGGGTGGAGATTTCCCTCAGGCATCCAGAGAAACTCTGCATATGCACTTCCTTCCTCACTGCAGGATGCTACCAATTCTGTAGGGATTGTGTTTTTCTCCTCGCCACTGACAGCCAGCCGTAATTGAATCTGGGCAATTGATTGCAGATAGATAAATATGATCTATTCAATGACAGCACGTTTCACAATGCCAAAGGAGGTCTTTATGCCCCCCCCCCCGTTTGTCCCCTCCTTTTTTCTATTTGTTCTATTGAAAGCATCCTGAATGGAGGGAAATGTCCCACGTCGCTCTATTTAGACGCCTGCTGTTCCTTTCAATTTGAAACAGTATATTAGCTCCGCTAGCAGGCCTATCCATTAGGTGTTTTGAACCTGCATGCTCCATTGTCTCACTCCATTTCCCTCTCTTTTGCCAAACCTCCCCCTCTCTCTCCCCTGAGTGTTCACACAGGAGTTTGGCAAGATTCCTGGCTATCGTCCTTCGAACGTCTCTACCCTCCCCTGGTCACTCCTTTGTAGCCTGAAAATCCGAGGGGGGATGAAGGCTTAGTGACGGTGGGGTATGATGCTCATTGAGTGGGGTTGTTTCTAACCTGGGCCACTGCGTTTCTGCTGGACCAGAGAAAAGATGTCTTAGCTTTAGTTTAAATCCTAACCAGTGCCTATAAATGTTAGATAAAGATGATGGTTAAAAACAGTCCCTTTTTTATAACTGTACAATAAAAGGGTCAATATTCGAGTTGCAATGCCAGGACGCTATTCAATTCAGTGGATGTCTCTTGCATATATATTTAATTGCAAGGGTTGTGCAGAAGGCCATCACTTATTACTTTTTTCATGACTTTCACTGCAAATGATGATTGTGAAATAAGCATTTAATGTGATATTTAGTCCCCATGTTAACCTCTCACAGTTTTATTTCATAGTAGCAGGCATACAGTATGTAATGAACAGTGTAATCATAATTCACAATGGCATGCATTTTTTCTTCATTTACACATGCAAAAACTCTGTTAAACTGAGTATCGCGGATCAATCGCTAGGCTACCAGCAATTAACACTGTAGCATGGTTGATTACGCTGTCCTGCAGTGTGTCGCAGTAACAAAGTGCCTCAACCTTTAAACGGGTGGAGGCGAGACCCACTCAGTGGAGGAGGCTTGTGTTTGCATAGGAGATTAAGTCGCTTATTCAGGTGCTTGGGCCATGGAGAGCGATCCAGCGCATAGTGTAGCAGTGCTGAAAAAGCACATTTCCCCCCCTCCCCCAATCCCTGGAAACGTACAGAACAGATGGCACCACCACCTTTGTTTTTTACGAGTCGTTAGACTTGACTTGTTGATGAAATGGAGACTTTCAGAGGCAGATGTGTATCTTTATGGTTAAATGTATCATCCGTGTTCTCGCATGCTACGTCAAGATAACGCCTCATGCATCCAAAAGCTTCCCTCTGACCATTACATTTTTACTTTACAAGACTGCAAATGTAGCCAGTCCAATGAGGGCATTAGATGTTCAGGGGACCTTACCGAGATGGCACGGCGCTATGTTACTCATAGATAAAAACAGAAAATCCTTCCCCTTGTTATTTTGCATGCTCACTGCACACTTCTGCCCTGGGACTGTCAGTCCTTTTTTTTCGCGATTGGGAGGCCTCTGTGTGTCCTAATGGTCTCGCGCAGTACCTCAGGGGAGACGCAAATTAATGCCATCGACTTCCCGGGCGGAGGCTCGCAGCGATATTTCGTGCAGATGCTACAATTTTTCCTTCAGATCCTCCATTGTTTAGTCATCCTCTGCCTCGCCCATGTCTCTCCCTCCTTTCTTTACCTTTATCCACATGCGAGCTGACAGGCCAGCTGCAGTGCAGGATACTGAGCAAAGAAGCAAAGAAGACTCCGCCGCATTTGATCTCAACGTTGTATCATTTATTGCCCCAAAGATGAGCTATTTTTATATGACACCCGAGAGCTAAAATTAATCAAAGCAAGCCATTTTACACATGCCGTGCCTTGTAAGATCTGCATGACTATGCAAAATTGTTTATTTTGAGTAAGCACAGCACATGAGGCATGGTGAATAAATACACAAAGGGGATATAAAGGGGATATCAATAACATTATTGATTTGCCAGTGGAATTGAATTTATTCATCCGATAATATTTCAAACGAAAGGTCTATTGCATCGACACTCATAAGTTTGGCTGGTGTCAGTCACAAAGACTGGCCTGGAGTGTTGGGATCCGGCGTGATTTACTATCCACGGTCCAGCGGGCTGTTGAAAGGAAACAGCAGCGTTTGCAAAATGAAGCTCTTACAATAATTAAAGCTGGAACGGGAATTGGTCCGGGGCCCAAAAATCATCTTGATCGGAATCACAGTTAATAACAGGAGAATGCACACGCCGAGCCATTGACAGAATAATTTGTACCAGTGGTGTTCGATATGAAATATATGAAGTTACGCATCACTGGAAGTGATTGAGATGCGAGGACAGTGCCTTTCGTTTTTGGGTAGCCAGTGAGGAAATGGCCTCTTTGTTGATTGTGGAAAACAAACACATCCCTCCTCCCAACCCCCCTCCGCATCGAGGAGGAGATGCTCTTTTTCAGTCCCGCAACCTCTTTCCTCTTGGATGCACTCTTGACATTGAGCAGTGCAGAGAGGCCAGCTCCTCAGTAGTCCCTTTGCTAATGAGGCTATTAAATCCATCCTTCCATGGTGCAGAAGGACTGCAAGAGAGGAGCATGGCCCGAGTCCTCCTCTGCTGCCTCAGCAAACAGCTCAGCCCAGCCCTTGAACATCCACAGAATGGCCAATGATCGAGCGCGAAGGCAAAAGAAGCCTGTCTGGAGCCAGACTGTGTCCCACTAGCCGCAGCCGTTCCACCCGCTTAGACTCTCACGCTCCCTGTCTGATGCTATTCATTTGGCTGCTGCTCTTGCTGATTCGATGCCATGTCTGCGTTCGAGGACAGACAGTAACCTGTGGCTAATGAAACACATTGTGACTAAATTCTCCCTAACAGTCAGAGTGCAGGCAGCACGGTGCCTTAAAAACTGTATTGCTCAGCACATAGCAGGCTTCTGTGCAGTGTGGTTGATGTGTTTCGGCATTAGGGTGGAAGACTTTGCTGTCATTCACACGCCATGTCATGTTTTATCGATTAGCTAATGTTTAATCAGCTGGGTCGTGGATATTTGAGTTGGTGGTGCATGGGGTCATTTACATCTGACTTTCAACCTTTTGACAGCTTTTGTAATAGGCTGTCTGATCATCATGAAGGACCTTAAATACCGCATGCCTGATGATCACGGTATCTGCAGTCACAAGGCGATTAACTATTTTTGCAATAATTTACATCCAAACAGCCAATCAGCTTCCACTAGATAAATGCCCAGCTGCTGGGCTGATTACCACCGGTTAGCACCAGGCCAGTTTGCAAGTGGCACTCACAGCAAACCCCAGCACTCGAGCCATTGATTCATGAGGACTCAAGGAAGCATGTGAGGTTGCCAAAGTGGTTTTCTTGTGAGGTCAGATGCGCTCGGAATAGAGTGTTTACCATGCTTCCCACACGCCATGACTTATTCATACTTCAAAAAAGCCCTCATTCAGCAGAGATGGCTTATCCACGAGCGGTGCATCCGACTCCACTGTGTGGTGCAGCGTGCTGCACAGACATTGAAGCCCCAGCACTTTTCATCTCATTCACAAATACTCTAGTTGAATCCAATGAAATGGGCCTTAACTGCTCTTTATTTTGACCAGTTTCACACACACAGATACACACACACACATTAGAAGAAGAAAAAAATCAAAGGAGGTTCAGGCATGGAAATCCTCACAGCCATGGCCCTGCTATCAGCCCCATGTAAAGTTGACGGTTTAGGCCTCTGTCGCTCTGATATCCCCGAATTTCTTTAATACAAAACACCTCCTCCAGGCCAATTAAATTAGAGTGACATCAATTACGGGCGGCTTCGCCGGTAGCCGTGCGACCGGCTCGCACTGTCATGTGCGGAAGAGGAGCATTAATGCGTCGAGTTAATGTGTTTAAGGGAGGCACAATTAAAACGAGAGCGGGAGGTGATAACGACGGGCTTATGGCTGCTCAGAAGGGGATTACGCCACATAGCTGTCTGTCTTCAAATGCGAGCAGGCTTATCCCGGGGCTCCTGCTCTTTCTGTGTAGAAATGAATGGCGGATCCTCACAAATGGCATGAAAGGGAATGTTCCAGGAAGCATGGGGGGGGGGGTGGGGGGTTGGAGAATAGAGCCTCATTAGGGGCTCACAGGTGTGTCATAAATGAGACAGGAGATGGGTGGCAGATTTGCCCCACACTACTGTCTGTCTTGTCTCTCGCTTCATACCCTCACACTGCTGGAGGCTGATCAGAGACAGGCGGTTCATATGTGACATACTGTATGTGTGCTGTGTGATTGTTTGTGAGTGTGGATGTGTTTCATGTCTTTCTCTGCACATTCTCATGGACTTGTGTTTTTTGTTTTGCTCTTGTGTCCCTGTGATAGTAGCAAAAATGCTGCTTTAAAGTAATAAAAAAAAATACAGATTATCTACCATTATCTGATCGTTTTTCCCTCCCGCATCCCAACACATCCCTTAGAAGTGGTAACCCTGAGGATGATGTATCACATGTCACAATTTACGGGTCATGTGACCAAATCAATACCCAGAAATCACCCCTGAGAAATCGCTGGATCGGGAGGCAGCCGAATTAGAGAGGGATTTCTCTTTACAGGTCGCCTAAAGGGCATTCTGAAAAGTCCTTGAAAAACTGCCCCGTTAGCAGTGGCTGACCTCGTCAATTTTGTCATTGTCACGGGAATGACATCAGATAGGCAGCGGCGCTGTGTGCAGCGGAACACAGAGCGCTAAACATGGCGTGGCGTGGGCAGGCATTGCATGCACTCTGAAGAAAAATAACTAAGCTGGACCGTTATAAAGACATTAAGCCTCGAAATTAACCTTTATTTTAACGCTCAAGCCACATGACATGGTTGAGCGGCCCTCGGTTTCCTTGTTAGGGGAATTATATTGAGTATTCTGCCAGCGAGGTTCCATGTCATCTTCTAATGATGTCAGACATTACATGCTCTCTGCTTATGGCCGAGCAGCACTTTGGAGTGCGCTAACGAGCCGCCGCCATTCGCCCGCTTAAAAGATGGAACTTGTGTTGGCACCGTGTTGTTAAGATGAATGGTCCTGGCCATCTTTTTCCAGAAGCTGTGTCGATAGTGTCGGTGCTCAGGGACTCACAGACACACAGCGGGAGGGGGTGGAGCGGTGCGATGCGACACAGATGCATGTTCATCGACGCTCTGGTTAACGTTGCTGGATTTTTTTCAATGTGGTCGCTGTTGGCAGTGCAGGGATTTCGATCCTGTTTCCGGGATGCCTTCCCTCATTTCTATACGGGGTGGCTGACGAGGAATGGTCGTCTTTGCTAATGGTGTCCCTCTGACCCAGTTCCCTTTAGCCGTATTTCTTATTTTCATTTTCCTTTCCCTGACTATCTCTCCCGCTAGGTACTTCATCAACACCCCACTATTGACTTCACAGAACCTATCCTGTCTATGGGGTGGACGTTTTGATTTATCATTCTGGGCAATTATCATTTAAAGGCATTAGCGTGCATGACTTGTGGCAAATGTACACTGCCTTTTTAAAGCCTTCAATATTGTAAGCACTGACTATTTTTCCTCTGTCTCCACTCTTGTTATGTTTGTTCCAAGGTGTCTTGGCAGCCATCCACTCATGAGGACTGTTTCTGCCTCATTCCATATTTCCAATTGATTGGACAGAGGGGGGAAAAAAAACAGCGTAATGTCTCCTCGCATGTCAATGTGTGCAGTTCGAACAAGAGCGGGGTGTGGGGAAACAAATGAGTTTGTGGCAACACTGCTCCTTAATGTCGCAGACGCCTCTGAGTCAACCCGTAGCCGCCACGTGAACCTGTTTCCTGCCAGAGTGCTTCTACAGCCGTGGCTGGAGATGGAGGAGCAATCACGGCGCTGCGTGAAAGACTCATCAGCGTGGGCGAGACAGACTCATTGCCAGACGGAGTTGTTTGTTTTTATGCCCTCCTCTCGCC